>NW_019268530.1:862330-872385 GCF_002738365.1 Cucurbita moschata
TTTTTTTTTTTTTTTTTTTTGTTCTTGTTCTCTTTTAGTAAGAAACATGCACTTTCTATAACAAGAATGAAAAGTACAAAACGGAAGGGGCCATGGAGTTACATATGATAAAAAGTTAAATTTTATTTTATCACACACTACTATATGATAAAAAAAGTCTAATTTTCCTCCTCACCTTAGAGGACTTGAGAAGTGCACGTGCAAGGCAAAGAAGCTGTCGTTGCCCAACAGAAAACGATAACCCAGATTCCTTAACATGAAAATCCAATCCTCCAGCTGCTTCAATTTCCCTCTTGATATAACATCTTTCAAGAGCTTCCAAAATTTTTTGATCGTCATACAAGTGGAACGGATCCAGATTTTCCCTGCGCATTAGGAAGAAATATAAAGACAACTGAACTAAATAAGTCCGAAATTTCAGAGTTGAAGGTTAAATAAGCACAAACTTCTAAAGGAATTGTTCAATCTATTTCAAATAGGAATAACTGTTAACTGATTAAATTAAATTGAAGAAAAAAACATAAACAATATTTAGGAAGAAAGCATTTCATTTAAGCACCTTAATGTTCCTTCAAACAAAAATGGAGTCTGAGGAACAACAGCAAAGCGCGTGCGTAGATCTCTAACAGGAACTTCAGCAATATCTGTCCCATCCACCAGTATATGCCCGGCACATATTGGCATAAGGCGGAATAGAGAATTCAAGATACTAGACTTTCCAGCACCTGTTCTACCAATTATGCCTACCTATTAGAAAAAAGAGATGATATCAATAAATATAAGCAAAACACAATGCAATAGTTTAAGAATATAAACCAGGCAGCTAGGAAGCGGTAGGAATGAAACATAAACAAGATAAAAGCAGAAGTTTTCATCCCTACAAGCATCCATCCCTTTATCCGTCTTTATTTTTTCACACACCTGTGCTCCTCCCAAGATTGTAAAAGAAATATCACGAAGTGCTGCTGGCAAAGATGGTTTATATCTCAAAGTAACATTTTGAAATTCAATTCTTCCTTGATATGGCCATTCTGAATCTAAGCATCGGCATCCATCCAAATCTTCTTGAGGAATGTCAATATACTAAAAAAAATGGACATAAATAAAACATAAATTACTGAATAAATTTTCTTGAATTTGCACAAAGAAGAAGTTTTTTATTCATACCTGAAGAGCTCTTTCCATAGAAACCATTTCTTTCTCTGTTTCAGTAAAACTTGTCAAAAAGTTCCCCAACAAGGAAACAATTGGAGCAGCATATGAAAGTGCCAGTCCAACCTATCTAGCAAACAATGTAGATGCTAATTAGTCACTCTATTTCATAACATTGAAAAATAGAATTATAATGTTAAACCACCACCAAACTTGATGGGTTACTCCCCTTCACTTGTGTGCCCAGAAATGACCACAAAGCCCAACAAGAGGAGGAGATGACATTACAGATTTGAACACAAAACTTAATGTTTTGGTTCATGTTAAATCACCACCGACCCAAAAGTTAATAGGTTATGAAAAACTTAATCTTATATTAATACTTCAACATATACCCTAAGAAGAGAAATAATAAAAAAAGAGGATAAGAGATGCATAATCTTTGTATATATCCACTGAAACCACTTAGCTAGATGGGCCTCACTTCAACTTTCAAGTTGCATATGCCCAAAGCGCAAAACTCAATTGGTCGCAATTACAATATAAACTCCCACTTCATTAGATGAGAATCCCCACCCTCTTCAAAAACTTTATCCCTCTTAATCTTGAGCCCGGAAATGACCTCAAAGATTGAATTATATGCTTGACACTGCACTACAAGTTAACATCATCTTGTCCATTGACCAAATTTTAGGTTTTAAATAAATAAGAAAGTCAGATCATACCAGGCCTGGTGTACCAAAGTTTATTGAGAGATTTCCTAGAGATCCAATAACAGCTGTAACCGCAATAAATGAGATGATCGAACCTGCTAATAACTGAAAGTAAAAGCTAATTACTATTACTACAACAATAAAAAAAGATCCCAACTACTTTCATCCATACCCTGGTCAAAAAGAAAAACTGAAATCGACAAAAAAAAAAAAAAAAAACTATACATACAGAAAGGTTGTTGACGTAGTCCAGAAGCTTGGATTCCATATATGTCTACTACTTTATTTTAGCTTTTAGATTAATTAATTAATGACTAATTCTTTTGTTCTGGGCTCAGAATTTCTGCCCAGGTTTTGACAGTTAAACAGATAGGTTCCCCCTTTATATCTGATAGTATTTAAGCACTGTATTTAGGCTGTAAATTTGGTTTTTTCACATCAATAAAAAATGTTTACATCAGTTGTTACGGAGGCTTAGACTACAAATGTTGCATATTGGATAAAGCCTTGATAGATGTAGATCTACTTATTAGAAATGCAATCGATTGATTGTGTGTTTGAAAAAGATATTAGGTCATAAACACAATGCTTTTCATTTAAATCTACCTGAAGTCGGAGGGATAGCCACAAACTTGCTGTTGTTTCTGAGAAACTGGTTTGTTGATACAATATGATATGCTTTGTGAATCTTGTGAAAAAGAAATCCTGTATCAATCAAGTTCTATTAATAGAAAAATACTAATGCCAACAGTAATTATTTGAAACCATTTTTTGAACTCAGAACATCCATCAAGACTAAATAGCATCAATGCCTCAAGAAATTATGAGATATCGAACACCAAATCAAGATATTATTTGATACCATGCACTCAAGAATGATTTGCAACATGATAGAGAAAATTTTAAACGCCATAAGAGAATGGTGACACTTGCAAGTCATGATGTATGTGAATTTCTAAGTGAATAAAGCTTTAGCGTAATGCCTGAATGAAGATTACGCATCTCTTGCCCTTGATTCATAATAATTTCACTCGGCCAAATTTTTTCTTAGAATTTCTTACAATCCTAGAACCTGCTAAAAGGTTAAAACTTAAAAGTAATGGCTAAGTAACCGTTAAATTGTTAATGGAGAAATGGCTACTAGCCGTCTCTCTAGCTAAATAAAAACTACTAACTTCCTAAATCAATTTCACCCACTAAGAAAATTCAGGCTATAGCTTCCATTGTTTCTGTTATAATTGAAGCTTTTCTTCTTCTTCTTCTTCTTCTTTATTTTATTTTATTTTATTTTTATTTTATTTTATTTTTTGTATTCACTGGTGGCCTTATAAGTAATAACAGGAAATAACTATGATTGAACGTGGGACCTCTATAACTTAATAGAGTAATAAGATTGAATATTCAAGTAACAGTTTTTCTTAGAAACTTTATATAGGATACAAAATACCACCTCACACTTGAACGCTCTAATGGTTGCAGACCCATCAAGAATCTCGGTAAAAGAGGAATATATGGGAGAACGGGAAACACTATCGAGCCGTCTCAATTCCCGAGCTGTGGACCTGTAAAAGAACTGCAAACCTTTTAATTATGCAAGCAGAGGTGAAATTCTAGCTCTCTCGAGTACAATAATGTTATAAGCTAGTAAACAAAGAGGACAACACAACAACTTAAATAGCATACAACTCCGAGTAGGAAGAATTGACGACTAGTCGCGTCCTCCTACAGTACATTCTGAGATATTACATATCACAGGCGTAAACATGATTCTACTGAAACATCATACACTTAGAAAATACAATAAGAAACTATACATCATGAAAGCAATAAAGTAATACAACACAAGGGGTTTGGCATGCAACAGGTATGCGGCCATGGGCAACACGCCTTAGACAAGCGTGACTGTGACACATTGTACTAAAGCCTAAAGGATCAGAAATATCTACGTCAATCAATTGGTGCTGATTCCTTGTGTAATTTATTCCCTAGCCTATTTAACCTATCTTTTGAAATATGCATCTGTTAACTCAATATTCTATTTTAACATTATATCTCTCACAATTTTCGTCTCAGAAGGCTCCATAGTTGGGCTCGTTACTAAGCTAGTCAACTGCCTTTCTTTGCAATTATTTGAAGCATCTAATTAGAAAAAAAAAGAGGAAGTTCAAAGCAGCGACAAAGCTTGGGAGGAGGCATGAACTGTGACTCACTACTTCCATTTAGGTGTTCCTAACAAAATTTTTTACAACTATCTTTTTTCTATTATTATTGTTAACAACTGGATCCAATTACTATCCTAGTTTTTATTTGAGGCTACTTTTCTTTGCCTGTTTCATTTTTCATGTGGCCCTATCTTGTTACTCTCATTACTATAGCTATTTCCGCATCCCCAAGGAAATAGCATTATCTGCTTTGCTAATGTATATACACTTCGACAAAAGGATTAGACAGCCATCAAAATTAATATTTGCGTATTGGGGTACAATGTAATTTAGCTAGAATGATATTTGATGCATACCTGAAGCTTACTGTAGATATACCCGAATGGCAGGAGCAACAACAAGAAGAACACCTAAACAAATAAATATAAGCGTTGAAACAATTTTTATCTAATAATGGTTTTTTAAGAAAAAAGGAGTTCACATCCAGCAAAGTATTAAGAAATTTGGTAGGCACCTGTACATATGAAAGGACTATTGCAATTCCCAACAAGCCAACAAAATTTGCTAGGAGGATGTTGAGGATGAATGGAAGAGAATCGTCGATAGTATAGAGATCAGAAGACAACCTGCAAAAAGAAACAATTATTCGAGGCATGAGGAGAAGGGAGGAGTTCTATGTTTCTGATTGTCCTCAACTAACCTGTTCAGGATTCGTCCGCCTGGTGTTTGATAAAAAAACTGAATAGGTGCATGAATAAGCTTATTCAACAATGTATCATGCACCTTTACTGCAGCTTGCAAGCCACCAAATGCAAATGAGAATGCTCTCAGCAAAGTAAAGAATGAGTTTATTATGCAAAAGATGCAAAGAGTAACCTGCAAAAATTTGTAAGGCATCAGAAAGAAAAAAGATATAGGCAAGCCTTAACAATATAAGGCAAACTTTCAAGCACTTCTGCATGAAGATAGTTTGCCTGTGCAAATGAAAAAGGTTTGAGACGATGAAAATATTCTATGACATTCCCAAAAGAGATATGTACACAAGTGTACAAGTTTAACCTTAAGTAGGAGAAAGTAAAAAAGATAATAAAGGACAAGACAACTAATGTATTTACAAAAAAACATAACTATACTAATCTAACAACTATAACACTCCCCCCTCAAGCTAGAGCATAGATGTAAATCATGCCCAACTTAGTAGAGAAATAATCTATTTGTGAAGATATCTCCTAATTGCTCTCCAGTCTCCACATATCTTGTGGATACCAAACCTTACTGTATTGGGTTCTGCTAACAAGTAATCAGCCTTAACAAACTAAGAGTTAACCAACAATTAGATAAAGGTTGTAACAAACTGCTGATTGGTTCACCAAAGTGAGAGCCCAAGTAGATAATCAAAAAGATTATTTCAATTATGGGAGGAACTACAGCTAGAGATTTCTTCAATTTCAGTAATTAACTACTATTCTACATAGCAATAATTATTTGATCAAGACAAACAAAAATGCAGAGAAGTGTAAGTGCTGATTACTAGGTAAAAGGTTGTTGGACTATCCATCTGACTTCTTCCTGCGGCGTCGACCCAAAAGGAAAGCCAAAGATCATTCCCATTGCGTGAAGCTTGCATTAAAAATGCAGAAATGCATATAATGATTGTAATGAACCAACCACAAAATGCTGCATAGTTCCTGGAATTGTTGCCACCAAATATTTCAAAAACTACCGACGATAATTAATAAATTATTATTAAAATTATCCTAAAAAACCATTTTTTGAATTGCTCTGTTTAGTGAAGCTGAGTAAACTGTTAATGCTTACTTGTATACACTGAATTGAACTCTGCCCTCTTTCCGCATCTCATCATCAATAGTCTCAGTTACTCCATTTGGAGTATTCATGTCATTTTTCTCATCAACCAAATGTTTGTGAGTATCAGTTCTCTCAATTATTTGGCCGTTTTGTCCTTGAATACGTACGGTTGTATCAAGTTCATTCGACTTGGAAAATGCAACATAAGATGAACCCGACAAGTTGGATGGATTTCCAACCCACTTTAGCTTTCCTTTATCCATTACAATAACCATATCAGCAGAATATATTGCCTGTGGAAGATGGGGAAAAAGTTTCTGAGAATGCCTTTGTTAATATCAAAGTAAATCGAATCAATCACTCGTAATCTCAATGAGTACAAAAGGGTATTGATTAAATTAAATAGAAGAGCAGTCAAAAGGTGAATGGGGTAGAGACAAATCACAGACCTTAGTTCAAACAAAAATACTTCCTAACATTCTGTCTTTAATTCTGATTATGGTTGGAACAAAACCAAAAATGTTTCTTTTAACCTCTATTTTGGCTGTGCAACAATCCAATTTGTTTAAGGTTGAAGAAGAAATCCTAATAAGACCCCCAAAATGATAGCCAATAGCTTCAAAGCAACCACGAGTACAGAAATTCAAGGGTAATTCAAAAAATTCAGAAATCTGAAATTCCTTGGTTAATTAGGATTAGGATTGGTTTGCTTAGTCAATTCAATTGTTAATTAGAATAAGAATTCGTTTGTTTTCTAGTTCTCTATAAATATAGAATTGCCCTTCTCGTATTCAATAATTTTTTATTGATAATAAAGATTTGATTGTTTCATGGAAAGAATTCTCCTCTTATCCTCTTAGGCTACATCAGATATCCTTGTTTACTTTTCGCTTATGCTGATTCAAAATGATCTTTATGTGCCTGTTTTCAAGTAATCAAAGGATGTTCAAGGAAACAACCTGATGATTATGGGTACTAAGTATGCGTGTTCTTTTCTGTGCCAAAGGACCCAAAATGGCATTACGTAATATCCAATCAGCAACTTGTGCATCTACAGCACTAAGAACATCATCAAGCATAAGAATATCCACTCCATGATAAAGAGCCCTGTGAGTTGCAAAAGCCAAAATGATGTTTTATAAGAATAAAAAAAAATCACATTAGTAAAGATAAATTTCAAACTTGAGCACATAAAGACACCATAACCTTGCCATGGCTAATCGGGCCCTCTGGCCCCCAGATAAGTTGACCCCTCTTTCTCCAATTTGAGCCATGTCACCTCCAGCCATTAATGAAATATCAACATCTAGAGCACAAGCCCATAAAGTATCCCAGTATCTGCTCAAATTGAATTCAATAAGTTTATGAATCAAAAGCTTGTGGATTGAAATCAGAGGAAATTTTATTGAACCTAAAAGAATAAGAGGAAGAAAAGAACAGGCTTCATAAGATAATTGAAACAAGCAATCTTGTAATACACTGCACAGATTCACCTTTGAGGGTCATAATCCTTTCCAAATAATATGTTATCACGAATTGTTCCAGAAAGTATCCATGGGACCTACAGAGACAAAATGGAACGTGATAAGATTCTTTTCCAAAATGTATGCATAACAGGTCATTTCTCAGACAAGAACAAAAACCTGGGATACATATGAAATCGATCTGGTTGCATGTACAGAACCATGTAGAAGCCGCATTTCTCCCAGGATTGCACTCAATAAGGATGTTTTTCCTGAACCAACCTGAATCAAATACCTTTAGAATAGATTGTGAAAAGCGAGCTATGAAGTACAAATTCACCTCATAGATTTGATAAACAAACAACTATACTGATGCTAGATTCTCAGCCAACAGCATTTATTATCATTCTAAAAAGTTACAAATACAAGAAAATAACCTGCTAGAAAGTGTAAGCCTACTATCAATTACTAACAAATGAACCAACAAAATCAGTTAACTACCTAACCTAACTAACTCGAAGAAAAACTACAAAATGACCTGTATTTACACTACACCGATTCCCTCCCTCTTGAAAGATAACTTATTCTTCAGTTTAAAAGATAATTAAGTCAGAAAGGATGTTTCAAACTGATTTCTATCAAAAGAAATCAAATTTAAAATGTCTTCTTCAGCTCACCAAAATAACAGTTCAATTGTTAATCGAACACTCATACAGTTGATATCAGTTTGGATGGTTTATGTTAAAAAACAGTAGACGCACGTGGGGTGGAAATTTTATTTCCTGCTGTCAGATTCTTACTTGCTGTCATCATTCTTGATCAGGATCATTCTCTCAATCCAATACTAAAATGATTCAATCTACAATTTGTAGAACTCCAAGAATTCTCAACCAAGAGAATTATAGAACTTTCTTAAATATTCAAGAGTGTCTAGACCAATTTGTGCATAACTCAATTAATCTGACCGGAAAAATTCAAGACCTGATGTAGTAAGATTAGTGATTAATTAGATATTTAAGTCAATTCCACGGTTAAATAGGATTAAGATCAGTTTGTTTATCATGTTGGTTAATTAGGATTAGGATTTGTTGAAGGATACATTTCAGGTCCCTACCCGGAAAGGTGAGCCCTTGCCCTTATATGAGGTTAGATTACATGGGTATACAAGATAACAAGAGACTTACTAACTAAAATTAAAAACTAAATAAATAGACAATACAAAAAATTACAAATAGAACCCTAAATCAAACTTATCATGAAAATTTCATAAAGCTTACCTCTCCAATAACGGCAACAAAGGAACCCTTGTAGATCTCCAGAGTCAAATTATTTAATAAAATATTTGGTTCTACTTCCTTGCTGCTGGACCAAGAAGAACATGCATTAGACATGAAAACTGCAGTTTCTTTAACATCAGATTCTGCCTGGTCATTGTTAATAATTGGGGAAGGAGAAATATTTGTTCTATCTGGTTCAATGCAAGATAGAAATCTCGTCAATCGTCGAAGAGATATGATGGCCTGGCCATGTATTTGAAAAACTAATTAGAAGAAACATATAATGAGAGCTCAACAAAATTAAAGTCATGGGCCATAAAAAACTTACATCAATCATTCCATTAATGACCCAAGGGAATGAATTTAGAGGAGAAATCAACGTGTTAAATAGTGCCAGGCAGGTGAAAACCTGAAATTAAGGTTGGTAAAAATAACACAATAAATGCATTTTCCTGCAAAGATCAACTATTAGGGGGAGTGCAGAAAAGGAGTTAACAGGAAATGAAGTACTAAACATATACGACGAGTACAGAGGATACGATTAACAAAAAAGTAAACAGAAAATATAAAAAGAAGAGAAAGAAGAAAAGATACCGTTGCAGCATCAAGTTTATATCCCAACAGTGAGAAAAGTCCAAATGTAAACAGAGAAAACAGGGTTGGTGTAGTAGCCCAAAAGAATACGCACCATGCATCTAGGTACTTCCGTGTCTGATAATATAAATTAAAATGTTTATCAGATACTATACAAGCATGGTTTATAGGCTTAATTAATCATGGACCCATATCGA
Organism: Cucurbita moschata; assembly: GCF_002738365.1. Lineage (NCBI taxonomy): Eukaryota > Viridiplantae > Streptophyta > Magnoliopsida > Cucurbitales > Cucurbitaceae > Cucurbita > Cucurbita moschata. The sequence goes on from NW_019268530.1 coordinate 871,698, forward strand.
CAATGAAAGAATTTTCTTACACTCAAATAGGAGACTTCAAGAGATCTTGTCTTCATCAACCAATCAGAAAAAAGCAGCTCCCACCCATGTGTCTTCAAAGTATGAATGTGAGTCAATATTTCTCCGGTTCTCCTTATTCTATTAAAGAGTAACATAAATCATCTGAAGAGAGCTCTATTGAACTATTAACTTTAAGCTCTCTCACAGTTATTCACTTAGATGACTTTTCATTATTTAGTCTAATTATTATCCCAAAACGTGTTGGTATAAAACTATATATATATATATATATATATATATATATATATGTATGTATGTATATAGCCAATTGAGATCATCTTTGATTTTTTTCAAGGCAAAAGGATATCAAAGGAGGAAAGACTTGATTATTTCAATTTTTTTAACAATGAAACTTTTCAGTGATGGAATGAAACGAGACTACTTCTCTACAGCTTTTTGGTGTGCTCACTCAGACTATTGCAGTTGCAACTATCCCATTGTTGATATCTATCGTCGTTGGGAAGTTTTTCCTTTAGAATAAAAGAAATTCTATGTGTTTACTTTTTCATCTACAAGTTTCAGATGTTGGCAGTTGATTGGAATAGTTAAGCAGGGTCATGAGGCTTTTGTAAACTTTAAAAGGAGACCTTGCTAGGCAGGTGATTTTTTTTTTTTTTTTTTTTTTTTA
>NW_019268530.1:872442-888387 GCF_002738365.1 Cucurbita moschata
TATATATATATATATATATATATATATATATATGTATGTATGTATATAGCCAATTGAGATCATCTTTGATTTTTTTCAAGGCAAAAGGATATCAAAGGAGGAAAGACTTGATTATTTCAATTTTTTTAACAATGAAACTTTTCAGTGATGGAATGAAACGAGACTACTTCTCTACAGCTTTTTGGTGTGCTCACTCAGACTATTGCAGTTGCAACTATCCCATTGTTGATATCTATCGTCGTTGGGAAGTTTTTCCTTTAGAATAAAAGAAATTCTATGTGTTTACTTTTTCATCTACAAGTTTCAGATGTTGGCAGTTGATTGGAATAGTTAAGCAGGGTCATGAGGCTTTTGTAAACTTTAAAAGGAGACCTTGCTAGGCAGGTGATTTTTTTTTTTTTTTTTTTTTTAACTTTCAAGCATATCGGACTTGTTTCTTGTTATACAGGTTTTCATCCAGAAGTGTGTACTTGGTAACTTTTCACTACTTGAATAAAAGAAATTTCTTCTCCGAAAATATGAGCAAGTTGAGAGACAAAGGATGTACAGCTACCCAAGCCTATCTGCTCAAACAAGCATGTGACCTCACATTTCTCAATGAACTGGAGAGAAAAATGATGATTTGCCCATACAAATTGCAATTTTCATTCAAATAGTATAACTTTAAAAAATAACACGTACATACATAATCACAAGCATTAACATGTCAATAAAAAGAATACGAAATAGTTAGAGAAAATGAAAATTAAATATGTCCAAGAAGTTATAATTTCACAGGCTTAAAAAAGGTAAAATATTTCTTATTCAAATAGAGAAAAAGAGCATCGAATATTCATAATTATGCAAAATTTAAAACAGAGATTTAAAGCATTCTGAAACAAAGATGTCCATGCAATTATACTTCAAAAGTAAGTTTAGTCTCCTTCACTCAGAATACTACGTTTTTAATACTTTTGGTTATGCTTAGTACTGAAGCTTACAGGAAAAAACAATAAATAATCTAATTTACTGTTGCTTGAAGTTCTGATGGTAGAATTTTCGAGAGTCGGGATGTCAAATACAGACATGTTACAGAAACTAAATTATTTGTGCCTTGTTTTGAAACAAAAGCACAAGTTTTGGGGGAACAGAGAGAGAGAGAGAGAGAGACAAACATTTAACCAAACGCAAAAAGCACCCAAATATCTGTAAAAATTATGCTCTTGTACACGATTGGTCTTTTCATTGGTAATTTTAACATCTACAACAATGTGGAGAATGGAGAAGATAAATACCTTTCATCTTTTTGCTTCATCATTTCCTCAGTAGCCCTTGCTATCATTTCAGATATCCACTTATTCACTAGTCAATTTATATGAATATTTGGTCAGCATAAATAAAGTAACAGATACAGCATTGACAGAAGTAACATTGGACAACTCTAGAAAGAAAAGATTAAAATAAGTTTAGATGGTATGCTACAGAAGCAAGGAAGGTTAAGGTATACCTGGAATGAGTAATATGGTTATTGCAATTCCAGAAAGAAAGGCAAATTTGACTTGAACATATAACAAATACAATGCGACTCCTATTTGCAAAGGCAGGCTGAAAGTATTTAAACGTTACCACGATTAAAAATAAATCCAAATCCTCTCTCACACTTCAACGATTATTTCTCAGAATAACACGACTTTTAGTCCAACAAAAGAGAATAAAAAGGAAATAATAGTTGAACCACTAGGCCAGCTATAACAATTGGATCAATTTCATATTTAAAAGCTATAATATGTTTGATTAGATCCCTCTGGAGGAATTACTCCCCCCTCCAGGCTGTCTGTTTTTTCTCTAAAACAAACACAGATTGAACTCAAAAAAAAAAAAAGAAACAGGTTTCTTATCTTTAAAAAAAGGCATAATATTACATAAATTTTAATAATTAAATCTCACATAAAACCCTGACATACATTTATGAACATTGAGTTTAAGTTTGGGATAATTGATAATCTAGTATAGTTTCATGTGGATTGACATTTTTTTTATTTCTGAGCTGCGTTGCATGCACCTTGACTAATTTCACAAGACAATCATGTGATAACTTCACTTGATTGCCAAAGAAACATTCAGGATGTTACATCCCAAGTGGCCACCAAGATTTGAACTCACTTGCTCTAAACTCTTTGCTTTTTCACCACCTCCCATAACCACTAGGCAATCTATAGTGTTGTTATCAATAACATATATAAAGAAATCGCACACCATTTCAATTTAAGCTAACATCAAGATAAGATTATGGATGAATGTGGAAAAGGCTTGAGCGAATCACCTAGAAAGGTTTTAATAAGAAGCCAGTAGGGCATAAGATATTAATTATTGTTTCCTGTTATGTGGGAATATTTTTTAAGGCATTAGTAGAAAAAAGAAAAGGAATTTAGGAGGTATACAGCTTGAACTTTATATCACCAGGTCGCTGACTAGAATGAAACACTAGTGGGAGTCTATTGAAGATCTTTGGGATAGAATTGTCTTTGCTACTTTTTGTTAATCTAAAATGTAAAGCTTTTCAGAAAAATTATTTCCTCTACCAATTTGATATTTAGATGTGCAAATCTTACGTCTTTTTTCTTTTTTTTTTTGAAACAAAAGATAAGTGTCATTACCTCCACATATCATGAAAACTGTTGCACAAGTTGACAGTTCTATCAGTATCAACAGACATAAAAGTCTGGATCTCTCCAGAAGAAAATTGTGATCGTTCTGCTAAGCTAATGGATAGACACTGTAGTAAAAGTAATTCATGCTTAAAGCCAAATTTTGAAAGAAACGTATATAGTCAGTCACAGATTATGTATTGTTTAAAAAATAAAGAGGTCATTCTAACAAGAAATACAAGAAATGAAAAGGGCTTTACATTTCCTTAACATCGCGGACCAAAATATGATGAACAAATTGTATATAACTACAAGCAATGAAGGAAAATCAGTATTGAGAAATACTATCTAAAAAGGATTCACTTTCGCCTATTAGTTAGATAGAATATTGGCCATATCCACACAAGTCATACAGCTATTAGGTTTGAGACTTCCGAGGCACACGCCACAAACAGGCTTCATTACAAAACCTTGCTTTTTCTAAGTGAGGCACAGGGGATGCACCTTGGGTCTAGGCTCACACCATAGTGGGCTTTTTAAATCACTGGTTATCTCCTATTTGAAAAGATAAGAATAAAAAATAGAGAAAAAAAGACCAAACCCAAAAGTTTTCTATTCAAAACAAGTTGAACAAAATGCATTCAATAACATGAAACCCCATAAAGAAAATTATGACCTAAAAAATACATCTTTTAAGTGTGTTCCAATCATAAAAAGACACTGTGTTTGCACTGCCAAGGTAAAATTTTGAATAATAGGAGGAAGAATGCTTACTTTCTGGTAGATGATGGTCATGATACTAGATCGTAACTTTAGCTTCAGTTTGGACAGATGGAAAGTGTATTGGGTATCTAAAAATGATCTGCACAATGAAACCAATAATTACTAATTTTCTGTTAGATAACAATGAAGGGGAAAAAAGTATGTAGATGCCTGCAACTGGCCAGTAATTTGCAGATAATATAATCAAGCAATATCGATGAGATCCTGAAAGTACAACTTTCAAAGAAAGTAGGAACAATTTTTTTTTTAACAAGAAACGAAACTTTTCAAAAAAGGACAAATTTAAAGAAATGGTGGTGGGGAAGAGGGAAGGATAGAAGGAGGGTCATGGTGAAGTTTTATTCAAAACAAGAAGCAAAACTAAGGAAAGGGGTCCTTTTATCAAAGAGATATTAGTATCCTGTAATTTTACCAAGTTAATTTGTAGTTGGTAGGATTTTTTAAGTTTGCTACGTAAAGTTAATCGTTTGTAACTTTTCAAATCTCAATGAAAAGTTTTGTTTATTGTCAACAAATGAAGAAAGATTTCAACTAAATTACTCTGGTGGTGAAAAAACTGCAAAGCCTAAAATCAGTTTCGTCTCTTTCCTGGAAATAGTAAATAAATATCACAGACGAATGAGATATAATGAAAAGAACAGCATAAGGCAGCCAAAATGTTAAAGAGTTACTTGAAGATAGAGGTGAGGCCCAAAGATATTGCAAGAAAATAGCCATCGGATGTCCTACTACCTGAATAAATAAAAGTATAAATGTCATTGAATCATCTTGCCAATAAAAAATTTATGCAATGGTGATCGAACTCTCAGAACAGCATATGACATCTTTTTAAAAAAAAAACCTTTCTTAAACTAGTAAGCGTTGTATTGAGGATGAAGATAAGCACCACAAGCCAGGGGTCTTTCATAGTAATAAAGAAGTTATTGTTTATGTCTGCCCCGTGGTTCTATACCTACTTCGTTAATGCAAAGAACACTAGACTGTGCAAACGAAATGTAAAGCAACACTTCGTTAGTGGAATAATAGAAAGACTTGTAAAAGTGTGCCAAACTATTTGATGTAAATATGAATGACCAGGGGGGAAAATGGAAGAATAAGGAGGATGTCAAATATTCATAAACCAGTGACAAAGAAAAGATCAGGTATGTAAGAACCTTGTTGGAGAAAACGAATCAACCGATTGAGAAGCATTGGTCCAACAAAACTAAGACAATCATTAAGCACCTGAACAAGGTAAAATATATATCTAGTCAATGAATGAGATCAAGTTATGGACAAAGTAATGTTATTGCATGTTGCTAAAGCCAAAAATGGTTACGACTATGTTTTAAATATGTTTTTCTTTATGTTTTTGACAAGAAACTTTCATATAATAATCAAAAAGCAGGGCAACAACTCAACAGCCTAAGGGCTGGGGGATGAGAGAGCCCCCACTCAAGGACCTACTTACAAACAGCCTTCCAATCAGTAAGAATCAAGGAGAGGGGGAAGTTATTTTATGTTTTAAATACGTAAGAAAGGAAGTATGAATTAGAAACTTCAATCACGTCTACAACCCTATAAAGTGAAAGCCTTGCACTCTTAAGATAAGCAAGTACCTTCAGTAAACCAAGAGAGACATATGGCCAACCATATGCACGACAGATTGCCCAAAAAAACGATGGATTTGAACCATTCCTCGAATATTGACCTTTCCAGCAGATTAACAACTTGTTGTGGCAGAAAGAGGGATCCATATCAGTTGGAAGCTGCAACAGATCTTCAAAACTCAACTGCTTTTTAACACCGTCGTTCATAACTGACATGATAGAATTGAATGTCAAAAGATTCCAACAGCTTTGCTTATCTTCCTTCTGAACCAATAAAACACAATAATCAACTAGCTATCATAATTCACGTGAGACAGAAGAGTATTAATTAAAAGGCATATTCATCAAATGATAGCAAACTTAACGAAACAACAATATGGTTCTTGATCTAAGGGCACAAAGGATAGAAGAAAAGGTAACACAAGCAGAATTAGTAAACATCTTTAGTCAAGATTGATCGATGATCGTAGAAAGCAAGGAACACCGGAATGCAACTAAGGTTTGAGGTCCTATCTTCTAGCAATTTTTCCATACAAAGAATTTCAACTGATCAGAAAGGAGATGAAAAGGAATGCAAAAGATAAAGCTTCTTTCTTACATTATTCCCCATAAGACTTTCCTCTAAGTCCACATCCACAGATAGAAGTGAATCTTCCACTGAACTGCGTACAGTCAAAATAAAGATTTCCTGAGTAGAGAATTGATGTGTATAACATACAAAGAACTTATGGAATATCACAAATGATGATCTATATCATTTATCTTTTTTTTCCTATTTACAGAAGATAATCTATCTCATTTCGTTAGAAGTTCATCTCAAAGTTGGACACAAAACGAGATAATTTCTCATCCAAACACAAAGGTTTATGACTCTGGAAGAGTAATATATGAGCTCAACTCGTTAAAGCCTATACTCTCATCTAAGAGGTCAATGTTTCAAATTTTCACTTCTATTTTTATTTAGTTAAGTAATTAATTTTTGGGTTAATTACTTTATTAGTATTTACATGTTCTTGTGAGGTTATACAATTTTGTGGTCTAGTAAGAGTTTCACCATTACCATCTTGTGAACAACATAACCATTCACCACAAAACATAGCATGGCTCGTAGAAGCTCGAGGACAAGGACAAGGACAAGGCGATTAAACAGAGAATGGAATCCTCCATTGAGCTAATGATGATGATGAAAAGAAAGCTGCTGTAAAGAGTTCTAAAATTCTTCATTGAAAAAAAGTCTACGCAAATGAAAGAAGCACAGGAAAGAGTAAACCCATAGCAGCTCATTCAACATTACACTGAAACTAAAGAATCTGAAGGAGGAAGGAGAGTCAATCCTCGCAAGGAAATGCTTCACGTAGGTTCGAGCTGGCGACATTAATGGAAATGATCATTCTTTCAAACGAGAAAAATGCCAATGGCTGATCAACTAAAGGAAGAAACAGCATTGGACTTGTATTGCCGAGTATCGAGATGAAGAACAATTCTACATCCATTTCAGCTGCCGTAGTTGTATGAAGCTTCAAAATTTGCTGCTCTACAGTGTTAATGGAAGTCCTTGAGCATGCAGAGGAGGGGATTGTGTCAGCTAGCTGGAGGAGGAAGACGAAACAGAGTTGAAGCTACTGTATCCTATTGGGTTGGGCCTAAGAGTTGAAGATAAACAGTTGGGTCATTGAAGGATTGGGCCGAATACAACGCCCAAGCCCATATACTGACTAGGAATTACTATATGGGCCGGTCAATGGTCTGATTCGGTGCGCAGTGGAGTGGCCAATAATAAAATATATTTCTTTTAGAAGAGATTGAGAATATTTTTAAAAAACTAAATTAATAAAATTAACTATTTTGCCATTAAAATATCCCAAAACTTTTAAAAAATTTAATAATATTATACTTATACATAAAAACATTAAAAACAAAAATTAAAAAAACCTCTAGAAACTTTAATATATGTTTCAAAAATATAAATACTCTTAAAACTGTTTTAAAAAAAAATTCAGGAGTATTGTTAATATTATTAAATTTTTTAAAAAAATTAAAAAACATTAATATTTTCAATCTTCTAAGAAAATTTTAAAATTTTATTGTTAATGTATGGACGAAAATTAGTTATTTACATTCTTGATTATTTTTCCCTCGATTTTCTTTTTCTCCTCTTCTCCAACCGATAGCTCATTGTGTTTTTTCCCTTTCTTAAATACCCTCTTTAACCAATCGATCAACCTTATAATATTTTTTTGTCTCTATAAAATCTAGTGTTTTAAAAAAGAAAATCCATGTGAATAAAAAAAATTATAAAAAGAAAAAGAAAAAAAAAGCATAGTTTTACATCACTAACCACCATAAGATTGGCTTAGTGTTCATTCGAACTGACGAAAAATAAGAACGGGTCAAATTACATTTACCACCTACCTAAGATTTAAAACTCCCTACATTTTTGTGGTAACGGAGATCACTGATGTCGAAGTCTTTTCAAGTTCTATGTCCAAAAATTGTACCACCAATACTTGGCAGGAGAAGTTGTTCATTTTGGGGGCTTGAAAATACTTGGAGAACAAACATAGTGAGACCAATTGGAAGCTCACATACCAAGCAACAACAAGAATTTGAAGCATCCCTACAAAGTGATGCAATTAGCATTAACAGAAGAGGGCCTGAATTGAATCCCTCACAACGAAACTGTCCAAGAATCACAAACCAACTGAAGGAGCGTCAAGTTTTGGCTTGAATTGAGATTGACAAGACATTAGTTTCAGAAAAGCTATGTTTGATAGAGATAAGCTGTTCTTGAGCTTAATTTGGAAAAAGCTTTTTCGGACTATGGTAACCTTAACATAAGCACGACGCATCAACGTACGGATGAGCATAAAGGGTATGTTCGTGAGAGTTTTCATATAATAGTAAGACATCCAAAGGTTTTGTTTCGTGAGAGGTTCACCAATACCACCTTGTGGCTAATGTAATCATTTTTATTGACCACAAAGATATGTGAGATCCCACATTGACAGGAGAGAAGAACGAGTGTCAGCAAGGATGTTGGGTCTCGAAGGGAGGTGGATTGTGAGATCCCACGTCGATTGTAGAGGGAACGGAACATTCTTTATAAGGGTGTGGAAACCTCTCTCTAATAGATGTGTTTTAAAACCTTGAGGGGAAACCCGAAAGGGAAAATCCAAAGAGGACAACATATGCTAATTAACAAATAACCGAGAATTAGGAAGGAAATATAACGTTAGCATACCTTCTTTTTGCTTGCTCTGATCTGATAATGAATCCTGATGCGCCAAACACAACATCCAACAAGATAACAAAACTGTAGTTCAGGGATCTGAGTATCTATACAAAGAAAAGAAACAAGAAACTTGTTCTTAATAGGTGCACTGTTCTTGATAATCTACAGAGAAAGCTAACTATACAGTACAGGGAAGTTCAAACGAGAATTTGAAAACAAAACTTGATTCCGCAACATAAGATCATAAATGCAGTTCATCTGAGCACCGTAACACTGTTATTTCAAACTTCAAAGTGATATCTATGTCCTTCAAAGTGATATCTATGAGAAAATACTACCTCAAAATTTGCGTATGTCGAAACGAAAACGAGAATCCCAAATATGGCTCTCACAATCCACCATGAACAAAGCATTTTGTTGGTAAAGATGTGTTCAAAGTTGGAACAATTTGCAAAGATTGCAGTGCATGTCTGCATATTCACAATGAAACTCATAAAACAAACAAAAAAGTTGTGCAGAATATGAACAGCTAAGGTTAGATAGCTTACCCAGACTGCAAATAACGATGCTGTTGTTAACCATTCATGGTATTCAACAACATCACCAGTGAGTAATTTCCTCAGAAGAAACATCATATCGAGAAGTGACAGGAATAGTCCAATGGCTGGAAGGACATAAAAGAAAGTTTTTTCCAGAAGACTTTTCTGAAAGTTCTGCAAAAAGAAGATTTGCAAGAAATCAATATGAACATACCATCACTTACAACAGTCTTTAAGTTGCATAAGAACAACACATAAGAACAACTCAAGTGCGTGTTACAGTTTTTATCTAGTGCCACCAAGTGCGCTTTTTGTAACAGCCCAAGCCCACCGCTAGCAGATATTGTTCTTTTTGAACTTTTTTTTTTTCGGGCTTCCCCTCAAGATTTTTATAACATATCTACTAGGGAGAGGTTTCCACGCCCTTGTTTCATTTTCCTCTCTAACTGATGTGGGATCTCACAATCCACTCCCCTTCGGGGCAGAGCGTCCTCGTTAGCACTCGTTCCCTTCTCTAATCGATGTGGGTCCCCCTAATCCACCCCCTTCGAGGCCCAACGTCTTTGTTGGCACACTGTCTCGTTGGCACATCACATCACAGGAGAGGTTTCCACACCCTTATAAAGAATGTTTCGTTCTCCTCCCCAACCGATGTGTGATCTCACAATCTACCTCCCTTTGGGGCCAGCGCCCAGCATCCTCACTGGCCCTCATTTCCTTCTCCAATCCATGTGGGCCCATCCACCCTCCTTTGGGGCCCAGCGTCTTTGCTGGCACACCGCCTCGCTGACACATTGCAAGAGAGGTTTCCACACCCTTATAAAGAATGTTTCGTTCTCCTTTCCAACCGACGTGGGATCTCACACTTTTGATCCATGTTATGAATTTTTCCAATTTCAATCGTTTAAGATGCATAAATCATTAGGTGACCAACAAATTACTGAATCTAGCATGGAAAAGGCTCAATTTTCTCCTTAATTAACATCTTAGCTTAGTAATGAAGGAGAAATATGATAAGAGGAACATACCCTCCGTCTCCTTCCATCATTTTTCAGAGTAAGTCCGAGCAATACAGTAATGGTGACAGTCAAAACATTTACTCCAAAACCTAAGGTCGTAAGAATCGTTAAGACACAACAATTAAAGACCAAACAGAGGCAGAGACCAGAAATTAAGGCCAAACTTCTAACATGAAAGGATATAGATTCATAAAACACTTAGAAAACCGATGTCCATTCCAAACCTGCAAATACAAACGGACAAATTTCAGTTCGCTACCATTCAGTGAATTGTTAATATCAATGGGAAAAGAAAAAACAGGCTAATCATCCCATGAAAACACAGCGCTTCAGAACGGCAAGAATGCATTAATGGCAACAAAAATCTTAGTGAGGAGAAACTTACATAAGGAGATTGTGGGCAAACAGGGAGCAAGAACCAGCCCGCCATTGTCGTCATCGCCGCCGCTGAGTGCAGTCCCTGCACTGTTTTTTACCATAACAAAGAGGAGAACGATGGAAAACAAAATAAATTTTGCTCCGCTAGAATATAATGGGGAAATGGGAAATGCAATGCTGACGAAAATATTCTGAAAAAGAAAGGCATAAAGAAAAAAGGATGGATCAAAAGAAATCTCTGAGCATTACCAGTCTCAGTCTCAGTTGCACTCCTCCACCTTCTTGGAAAATAAAATATTTAATATTCTATTTGACCTTTTTAAGGGTTTTTTTTTAATTTATTTAATTAATTATTTGCAGATATTATTTTAATCACTACCCTTCCATATTAATTAATACTCATCAATTTCCAATAGTTTAAGAATTTAAAAATAATTTAATAAACAACACATTTTTTACGACAAAATGATGTAATCTCAATTTTAAAATAAAATAGTATATATTAATTAAAGTTTTTTTTTCTTTTAGTGCTTTTGTAAAGTGGCGGGGGACGGGGAACGCGTATAGAGTGGGTTTCATACGTGTCTTCCACCCCCATCAAACGTAATAGAAATAAATGTAAGTATACAAATTATTAACTATTTATTTTTAAATTATCCTTGGAATATAAATTTATTAAAATTTTGGATAAATAATTGACATGATAATATCTAAAATGGTGATATTAACAATTGTCTAAATTTATAAAAATAAATTGGGTACTGTTTGAAAACTAATGATAACGTTGAAAGATTTATATATGTAATTTAGTTTAAATAAGATTGAGATTTGTATAATTTTTAAAAGTGGTTTGATTATTAAATGATGAGTTAACTTACATCTATATTTACCCTTTAACATCTATAAACCTTTTACTCCTACGACATTAATTTGCGTTAAATTTTTATTAAAAAATTTCACTACATATCGTATTTATTTTAATCAATGTTTGCTGAATCCACCACACTTAAATGATGGTGAGAGTTCTCTTATTTATAATCATTTACAGAATACAGAAATATGGTAAATTACAAATAATATGAAAATAACAATAAAATGAAATAATAATAGATGAATACAATATATTTACCTTTAATAAAAGGGCAAATATGGTAAGTCGTAATATAAAACAAATACTAGATATTTACCTTATAATGAAGGGTCGGATTATGTTTAACTGACAGCCCTACCAACAAACATAAGATCTTTGAAGTTGGTAAATAGAAATATGAAAACATGAACAGAGAGAACAAAGGCTTCAAAATTAGGTTGGATGAGCCAAGTTTTTTTCTACACCTACATACATTTCATGTTGGCATTAACCAGAGGAGGAAGAAAATGAAATAATATATATAACCAATGGGATTCCATTTGTTACCCATAGAATATGACTAATTTTTTAGAATGCCATCAACACCTTTAAAGTGGCATCAGTCTTTTGTATCTGAAAAACCAAACAAATGCAGAAAATATGATAATCCCACTTACTCCTGTAATTAGAAGAACCCACTTGAATGCATCAGGATTCCCAAACATTGGTATTTCAAAATTCATGCCAAATATTCCAGCTACCACCCCAAAAATGGCAACAACGAATGTTGCAGTTGTGAGCAGTAGCTCAAACTGGATCAACTGATTCCGTACGTTATCCTGCACATGAACATCTTTTTGAGTAATTGGAACAAAAAAAAAAAAAGTGATATGATACGACACCATGATCGGCAAGTTTTGAATTCTCTAGCAGTTCAGATGTTCTTTAGGGGAAAAGGAGGGAATTTAGAAGCATTAACCAAATTATAAATTTTTTTCTTCAATTCATATGTTTATATCAATATTGGGATCGGAGCAATTTTCTTGGGAATCACAGGCAAGATGGAAAACACAGCTAGTTCATTGGAGGAGAAAATGGTAGAGATGGTTGAGAAACAATCAGGAACGGAGGAAAAGATGTCGAGGATTGTTGGGAGAGGAGTCCCACGTTGGATGAATTAAGGGGGTTGATCATGGGTGTATAAGTAAGGAATACATCTCGACTGGTATGAGGCATTTTGCGAAAACCAAAAGTAAAGCTATGAGAGCTTATGCTCAAAGTGGACAATATCATACGATTTTGGAGGTCCGTGATTTCTAGTAGAAGATGGATCTAAAATTTGGGGCCTACCAATATTATAATCGAGAACCCAACAGTTGAGTAGATAGAATGATGTATGAACTGACAAAGGAAAAAGAAAGAACATGAGCAGCATACCAACTGGATGTTGATGAAATCTTCTGTGTCATCAATGTACTCCTTCAACTATAAGAGGGAAATGAAATAAGATTGTTAGTTTTATCCCGGTGGAAAAGGAGAAAAGAAAACTAATTTTAAGACTCATGCGCAATGAGTACCGATGTCAACTTGTTCAAAGTGCTGTCGATGACAACAAAATATGCTTCAAGAAGCATCTCGAGCTCCTCTATACTTTCAGTGGCACTTTCTGAACTTCTCATGCTCTCGTGCCGACTCCTTGCAATGCTAAGGCTCTTCTCAAGCTTGCGAGTTTCGGGCGGTGAAGATACAGGAGAAACAGGAGCTGAAATAGATGCTCCATCGATTGGCCTGTATCCAGTCACAGACTGATCGCCATAAACAAAGGACTCCATTCTCATTTTCTTCTCGGTGAGATACATTTCTGCCATATCTCCATCATCATCCATGAGCTGCTCTATTTCATCCCTAACCTAAAAAGATGCAGCTCAAATAGAGAACATAGAGAAAAAATTGTGCAGCTACCCATTTACTTGCATAAACCAGGATCACTAGAGTGAATGCAGAATACCTTCTGAACCCTACGAGTCAGAGCAACAAGTCTGCTTTTCAAGCGACGGACACGCTCCAAATTTAATGTACTGATTTTCGACGTAAGTTCATCTAGCAATGGATATGCTTCAATTTCTAATTCTGCAGCCTTTAGGGCAACGAGCAAATTATATGAAGAAATCATCACATTAGAAGAACAAATTACTAGCTAGTAAAAATATGATGAAATAAATCAAGGATGGCTTTATTTAATAGTATGTTATCATTATTGCTAAGCCAGAAAGTCCTCAACAAATACAGCAACACCATAGTATAACTTGATCAGTGATGCCCTAATTAGTCGGAAGTCAACAGTGATAAACAATACAAGCAGGAGAACCTTTAACTTCAAATCTTCAATCTGATGAATTTGAAATGAGTAATAATTAATCTTACACCGAAATGCATGATAATCAGACCTGTTAATATGTTTCAAATGTCAGTATGGAAAAGCATTCCTTAATCTTCTGTTTCTACTTTTTTTAAACAAAAATTACGAACTCAAAACACGAACAATTAACATGCATGAAACAAATAAAAGCAAACAGCTCAAACTTCTATTTCTACGCACCTGGGAATCAAGAAATGTACAAGCTGCCTCCAAAGCAACTTCTAAAGCCCTGAACTCAAAGGGCAAATAATCAGGAGAGGTGGTGTTTGCAAATAAATTATCGAAATTCCTACTTCCTCTTCTTCGATTTAAGTCAGCTCCATGATTTCCATCATTTTGCCAAACCTCATCGACCCCAGTGGTTTTCAAACGTCTTTGTAGCTCTACCACATACTGCAATACATAACTATCAAGTGAATTTAACAGCAAAACTTCTTCAGCTGTTATGATACATCGAATCTGCTCCAGATTGACCACAATAGCCTTCTCTCTACCAAGAATTGTGGAAGGGTAAACAAACAAAGGATCAAGCAGGCGCAAATCACGTGCAGGTAGATCACAACGACGCATCACAGTGAACTTATCGATCTCAATAATCTGGGAGTTCCCAGAAGAATCTACCCGGATCCAAGATCTTAGTCCCTGGCCTCGCTTCTTCAGCCCTAAAACATCCACACCTTGAAATGGCACCCTTCCGGAGGCCGATGGCCTATTATTAACAGCCTCCCTAACATTTATAGCAGATGCAGGTTTCGGAGGAAGCAACCGCTCTTTGAGATCCGCCATTTACACAAATATCTAAATGAAACAACATAAAATAGTTGGAAATCAACACATACCAAATCAACCACATATATCTAAGCTGAATATAATATTGTAAAGCTATATAAACGCTCGTATCGAATCAATCAATCACGCAGTTCCAGTTCGAACAAACAATAATCAGCAACATCAAAAAAATTCAATATCTTAAATGCAATAGTGATTAAACAATAAATTAGCAATGCTCGTGCAGTCTACAAGGGAAAGTAACAAATCAGTAATTCTCAACCAAATCTATTTCTAACTGGAATAACTCAACCCTAAAAATGTAACTGCAACCGCAGGTATCAAATCATATAACGAAACAACAGAGGACGAAAAGAAAAAGAGAATCACCTCCCAAGGAGAACAAAGGCGGCGGTTCTCAGAGAGCGTACAACAGATACAAATATAGAATTCCTTCTCACGAGCTCGGAAATGAAAGATTCCACAGGGGAAAACCTATTCAGTTAAGAATTCAACATCAAAAGATGAAAGAAAACCTAGATTGCAGAGGCGAGCGAATGAAGCACCAAAAGGCTGAGAATTCCAATTGCCGTATGAGAGAATGATGAACAGAGATTGAGGACGGAACCGATAATTGATCAAGAAGAATCAAGAAACCGAGCCTACCAGGTTCAAGAATCTCAGCATACAGTGATGCTGACCATATCATCACAAACAAAATTAACTATCAATTATTATTTCTCAATTATGGCAAAATTTAATTTCTCTCTCTCTTTCTTTTTAGTTAAATTATACCAAATACATTTAACAATATTAGATACTTTAAAATGTTTTATTTTATGGCAAAATTTAATTTCTCTCTCTCTCCTAATTAAATTATACCAAATACACTTAACAATATTAGATACTTTAAAATGTTTTATTTTACTTTTAATTTCTTTTGGTAAAAATTAAAACTTTAAAAATCTAGTGTAAATTAATTTTAATTGCTTTAAATTATTATTAACGATCATACATAGTTAAACATAACCCATTATTATGTTAGACATTTAAATTATAAATTTTAACACTTAGTATTTAATATATATTATTCTTCATATATTGTTTTAGGTTAGTTTATAATTCATATGAAACATATTACTATAGTATTTTTCAAATATGAATTAATATATTATTCACTAAGTTTCAATAGTAAATATTTAATTGTGAAAGAAAAATGATTATTAAAATCAAAATACATATTAACATAATAACATGGTTCTTCGTGAAACTAGCGTTATTCAAACAAATTAATTTTAAGAGAGAAAAAAAAAAAAAAACAAATCCAAATAAATATGCTAAATAAGGATTATATATGTTAAATGGATGTAACTTAAAATTAGTATTTAATAAGTTTGAACTTAATTAAAGGAATCTCTTTTCAAACAATAATATTTCCTATAACTTAGGAAGATATGTTTCAATATTTGTAATGATTTGTTATCGATCTAGCACAAAAAAATTGTTTCCTTTTAAATTTTGATGGATACCCTTCATCGTGAGGTAAACCCGTGTTCACAAACTCTTCTCGAATTGTTATTTCCAACACAAATGAAATACCCTTTTTATCGGAGAAGTAACAAAATTAAAATTAGAAACACGTCCCTAAGAGACACAATTGGATTACATATTTTTTTTCATTAATAAATAAATATGATCATCTCATCCTCTTAATGACAAAAAAAAAAAAAAAAAAAAAACA
>NW_019268530.1:889065-895517 GCF_002738365.1 Cucurbita moschata
GAAAAAAAAAAAAAAAAAAAAAAATTCACATATTCATGTTGGTGGGTTTTATTAGTAAAAAAAAAGTCTATTTTTTTCGAGAAGTGGCTAATTATTGACAGAGTAGCCTATTAAAAGTTTTTACAGCATCAATCTTTTAATGTAAAATAGGTAGGTTTTCAGTTTCTAGGGGCAGCCCGGCAGGAATAAGGCAGAGGGAATGACAAACTGCAAGAAATTAGGCTCCCATCAATTAATGTCACAACAGCAATATGAACATTTATTCTGCTTGAAGTTTTCATATAAACCCATCATAACATAGAAACAAGCAAGGAAAAAGTAACAAATTAATGCAAGGAAGCAATGTTAATGACATTCTGCTACATTTTTATCAGTTACATGTATGAATCAAAATGGATGAATGAACTTTTGACCTACAATGATCTTCATTTCTTATAAATACAGATCCCACCGAAGAGAAGAACCAATAAATGAGAAGCTTTGTACCTCAAGAGGTCCCTACGTATCATAGAAATTTCAATTTGCCTTTAGCCAGAGAAGCCTTGGCATGCTCCAGATGACACAATTCTTTTTGAGCTCCAGTCAAACCCGAACAAGACGATGCAGTAGCCCCTAATGTGATTGCAAAATAAAGGTAGATTGTGCAAAGGCAAGTCAAGAGTGCCAGTGCGGTTAGGAGGAAGCGATGTCGATTGAAGAGAGTTGACCAACTTCCCAACTCATTTGCAGGAAACTGCTTCCTAAATGTTGGGGTCCTCCTGCGAGGAGAAGCTAGAATGCTGTCAAGAACCATGTTCTAGCGTTCTAATCTTCCTCTGTGATCTGAAACTTAGCGCACCAAATTCAGAATCGTCTACAAAAGCAAAAGGGGGCCAAGATTAAACAGATAGCCACAATATCCCTTTTCTTCAGCAAGTGTGTTTCAATAAATTCAGATACCATTCAAACATATTAGAATTTGAAGAAGTAAGATGCAAGATGTCAATGTAATCTGCAGAAGGCAACAACACATTATGAAATGCACGAAACAATAAGACCATCAAAAGCTTGGCCAAAAGCATTAGGTTTTGAAAATTGAACTCGAGGACTTGTTGAATTCGAGGGAAGATAAAATGCAACAAAACTTGTAAACATCAGTAGTAGAAGGCTCGCCTAAGAATTAAAATTTGTGATATTATAGATGGAATGAATAGAAGTCTCAATATTCATTTCCAACGCATAACTTTTAACTAGATATTCAAGAGTTAATACATCAAGAAAACAATTAGAATTGCTTTTATATTTTTCAAGGCAACAACAAGTCTCAGCTATAATACTCGAGATCTCTCTTCTAACCCATCCCAAATCGAAGTTAGAGGAGCAAAATAATCAAAGGCCACCGATCCATGGACAAACAGCGGCAAGTAACCCATAGAAATTAACCTAAAACACGAAAAAATTTCTCCTCATGCCAGAAACAAGAATTTGTCCATAGCATTAAACCATATAATTTCATATAATTTCCGTAACCTCAAACAAACTAATTGTTCCTGATAAAATCCAACGCCACATATAATCTTATCAGCTCGGCCCAACTCCAAATCCATAAACATCAGTATATGATCTACATTTAAAAGCAAATTACACACGCGATACAAATCCACATCGCAAAAGAGAGAAATCCATACACCAAAACGACGCTAATACTAGAAGGAAAAATAAAATCCGATCCAATCGATCTGCACATTCTCCAAAAAAATGAGCAACATCCACGACAATATAGAAGAAAAGAAGAAACTCAAGAACAACGCAATATTCGGCAGAAATATCAAATTTAAGAAAAAGAAATCACAAAAGGCAGAAGAAGAGCAGATCTGAGAGAGACAATGTATTACAAGTTACGAGAAATGATGAAACGAGAGAGTGAATCTTACAGTCAATAAACAAACGCGCCAAAGGAGATCGCAAGAAAGGAGAATTTGCTGTTGTTCTTCGAAGAGATCGAGAGAGAAAGAAAGGTGAAATTTTTTTCGTCCGCGGGTCACGGTTTTATAAAGGATACGAAATCCACAAGATCAGGTTGTCCGCTCCCTTCCGCGTTTTGAACCGGGTTTTTTTTTTTTTATCGTTAATTTAAGTTAACGGCCGTTCGATAATTTTATCGTTCTTCTAATTATATTTAAAAAAAAAAAAACTTCTAAATTTGTTTTTACTTTTATATATAATTTTTAAAATTAATTGATATTATATGTCTATATCTAAGAGATCAATACGTTATTAATCTAAAAAAATTGTAGAACATATCGGGAGATATATAAAACTAAAAATTAAAAATTTAAGGACTTATTGTGCTAGAACCGACTTAAAAACTTATGGTCTGAAAAAACGAGCTTCCATGATGTTTTAGGCCTGTTAGATAAGCATATTTCCAAGTCAAAAGTTCAAATTTTCATAAAACGTCCCAAAACCATGATGCATAGTCAGTTGATATTTCCAACCAGTTAGCAACAAATGAGCTTTAAATAAAACATAAAATACCAATTCTGACCATACTAGAGAATAATTAAATTTCCTATTTATTAGTACAGTATATAAAATGTAATGCAAAGAAGACTCAAAAAGTGAAGAAGAATATGCTGACAAGGATACCAATTCATCTTAGCACCAAAAATAATGAATACAGTGCGGTTAACATTAATTCTTTGTTTGTTGGTTAGTCATCAAAATCTCCAGAATTCTCCAGTAAGTAGTTAGCTGCTAGTTCCTCGTTGCGATCGCACGCCAAAAATGCCTCGATGACTAAGGCTCTATCGAATCCCATCGCCTCGAGCTACACAAGGGAACAAGCACAAAAAGTTTGAGCACACAGATCCAGTTTGAAGAGGGAAAAACAAGAAGGCACCTCAGGAATTATAAAGGAGTTCATTCATACTCGTTCGATGGCTGCCTGTTCGGCTGGAGTAACATTAATGGCATGAGGCATGTCCGGGTCAGCCTGTTCAAACATCTCTCTGAAAGAAAGAAAGAACACAGTTTATGGTTCTATAGATGGATGCAGCAATGTCACATCAAAAGAAGTTCGGCTGATGAACTAATAATCAATCGACGAACAACATCTCGGGTAAACCAGATCCAGAAACAGTTCTTGTTCTTCAGGCAAGAGGTTTCTAATTATATGTGCGTGATCAAACCCATCTAAAGAGCAGTTAACCTAGGAGGTTTCAAATTAACAAGATTTAATATCAACCAGACGACATCGGTGTAAGACTCACCCCTCAAAATTATCGACAGGTTCGTTGATTAACTGAAGGAACTCTGCATGATGATCCTGAATGAGTCTCAAAAGCTGGGGATTCTGCTTGCCAAGTTCTTGAAGCATGGGCTGCCATGAGAAGCAAAATATTTAACTCTTGGGAAAAACCATGACTGTAACTACCCACTAACTAAATTGCAAAGCAGAAGGATGTGTAGACCTGTAAGATTTGGGGGTTTGTATGCACCATCGTCCGCAAGGCTTGAAACTAGAATGTGAACAATGATAACAATCCTCATTCAGTAACTACTTCACAATTAGTTCTATATGAAATCCATAGTCCACACAAAATAAAGCAAAACATGATTTTAGGCCTTTGTACAAATGATATATACATGTCATGGAATGATATGGCTGTACTAATGCAATTCATATGCAGAATTTTCTGATCAAATGTCAGATACATTTTATGTGAATCAATGTGTAACGGCCTAAGCCCACCGCTAGCAGATATTGTCCTCTTTGGGTTTGTCTTTCGGGCTTCCTCTCAAGGTTTTTAAAACGCGTCTGCTAGGGAGAGGTTTCCACCACCCATATAAATAATGTTTCGTTTTCCTCCCCAACCGATGTGGGATCTCATAGTCCACCCCCCTTCAAGGCCCAACGTCCTCGCTGACACTCATTCCCTTCTCCAATCAATGTGGGATCTCACACAATTGGTAAAAAGATGCAAACTAACACAGCCATTAGGTGAGAAGGACTTCAAAGTCCAACCAACCGGTTTTTAAACCCCATGCACTAAGATATCTAGTAAAGAAAGCTAATGAGCTTACCAATCAGGAAACCCCCATAAATGATGCTTCATTAGTTACCTGTGGATTGTTTCTAAGGAATTCAAGAGATCCAAGATTACCGCCGCCACCGCCGCCGCCACCAGCAGGAAGTGCCTCCAGTATGATTGTCACCCAGTAAAATTAGTGAATGTTAGCAAACAAAGAAACACGCTGTTCAAGCATGCATCCAAACATACCTGAGGAAACATGTTCAAGGGGGCTGTGTTGGGTGCTCCAGAGGCAGGTGCAGGAAGGGATTCATCAGTTCCAGTGGCTTGACCAGAACCAAAACGACCCACTGGTACTGCAACTTCTGCAGATTCCGGGATACCCTGAAATAAAAAACACCATTAGTGACTGAACATATCCAGACCAGGTTTCAAAGAACGTATGATTTAGACATACGGAGTACAAGTAATCCACTGCACGCTCTGGATTGTTGTATGCAGCTCTTAGTGCACGAACAACTGTTTCTCTGTCCCAGTTGCCACCTCCCATATCCATTATTTGTTGAATGGTCTCTTCCAGGTTATTACCAGCGACCAAATTTGAAGCAGCTTGACCGTACGTATCTGTTTGCACACTGCAAACGATTCCCCCCAAAAGAAAGAATGAGAAACTTTCTCACCAACAGGCAAAGAGTTTCATTTATAAATAAAGCAAAAGAAGAAGAAACATATTGCACATAGCTATGTAATATGAGCTGTTCGTCCCAATAGTTAATAATCAAGAACGCCTATCAAAGTAGAGCTTTTAACAGATTGGACAATATCGTAGCCTAGTTTTAGGATTATAAAAATAGATGGTTGATTTACTAAGCAATTCTTGCCTCTTGAAGTTAAAAAATGTCAAAAAGGAAATAGAAGCCATACTTATCTGTCGCCCGGTCTGAAGTAGACGTAGTGTTCTTAGGGGCACTGGAAAACAATAACAAAAATGCATATGGATAATAATTATTCAACAAATTGAGAGAAAATGCAAAAAGAAGATCACTCTTGAAAAACTAACGAAGGCGGGGCTGGTGCGGGAGCTTGAGGTGCAGGAGTCGGAGATGGTGCAACTTGGGTAGGAGGAGTTGAATTTATAATTGGTTGAGCTACAGGTGGGTTTTGAGCAGTCTGCAATAAATAGGCTCCAGAGGTGGTTAACATTAGAGAACAATAAACACCTAGTTACAAAAATAGGCAATATTACCTGAGTCGATGACTGCCCTGCTGAGCCAGACGTTTTGCTCTGTTATGCATACAAATGAGCGTAATCATATTTGATATTTTAGCCATCCATTAAAATCCAAAATAAAAACTTTTCTTATGTGCTTTTTATATTTAGAAAATTATAGAACCAAAGATACCTTGCTTAGCATGACAACTAGGAAACCCTCTTCAGATACTTTGTTTTCTGCCAGCGTAGTTTCATCTTTTAGAACTTTACCATTGTGTATCAATAATTGCTGACCACAAGGATAATTAGCCTTTCCTTGTATATCTTCAATATGTTTCTTGACAGCCATCACCTTCACCAAAAATTTCACAATGATAATTTTTTAAATTAAAACAAAAAAACAAAAAACGCTTATGTTCTATTTGGTTGCCTAAGCTAACAACCCAAGACCACTGCTAGCAGATATTGTCCGCTTTGGCCCGTTACATATCGTCATCAGCCTCACGGTTTTAAAATGCGTCGGTTAGAGAGAGGTTTCCACACCCTTATAAAGAATGTTTCGTTCCCCTCTTCAACCGATGTGGGATCTCACAATCCAGCGTCCTTGCTGGCACACCGCCCAATGTTTGGCTCTGATACCATTTGTAACAGCTCAAGCCCAAGCCCACCGCTAGCAGATATTGTCCTCTTTGGACTTTCCCTTCTGAGCTTCCCCTCAAGGTTTTAAAACGTGTCTGCTAGGGAGAACCCGAAAGGGAAAGTCCAAAGAGGAGAATATCAGCTAGCGGTGAGCTTGGGCTGTTACACTAAGATCTCGAGTTATTTCACGTCATAACAGATTTAAAATGAACTCCAATGTTTGTTATCACATCAAAGAGGTTTATCTTGTTTTACGTTAAAACTTTTCTAAACTAAAACCATCGGATTTTGAAGGATTTCATAGAATTTGATGTAAAATGCTTATTTAACCATGTCATATTATAACTTTCTATTAATAAATCAAGATTAAAAGCCTATATAAGTAAGACTATTATTTTTTTTTTCCCCTTTTCCAGCTACAATCCAAGCACAATTTAATTCCATTCCTTTCAAATCTCTGTTCCAACAAAATAATGAGTTCATTTCTTAAACTTCCTAGGATCCAAGTTCCAATCAGAGGGTTGAAGTTGCATCATTAAAAAAAAAAAAAAAAAAAAAAAAAAAAAAAAAAAAAAAAAAAAAAAAAA
>NW_019268530.1:895871-897726 GCF_002738365.1 Cucurbita moschata
AAAAAAAAAAAAAAAAAAAAAAAAAAAATTATAGATGCCTGCTAAAATCTACAGCTAAAACGGCATCCCCAACAAGAACAGTGCACTGCATGATATCTTAGACTTCTCCAACTCGTGTTCAAACAATGCAAATCCAGCAGATCACGCAGAATTAATAATAATAATAATAATAATTGTGATCGTCGTTCAGAAAGAAAAGCAGCTTACGGATTAAGTAACACACGAAGCCCTAATTTTAGGATCTTTCCAATTCCAAACAATTCCTCCAGTAGTTTCACACTGTTCCAATTCTATAATCACAATTTCTTAAGAAGAAAAAAAAACAATTAAACAAAGCTGAAGGTTGCCAGCTGGGTCAATGCTTGCGTACTCAGCTACATTAATAAATTAACTACAATCCAAAATAGTCGCATGAAGAAATCGAGGAGATTAATGAAAAAGAAAAAAGAAACGTTAGAACTTACGGTGTCGGTGGGCTGAACCCTAATTTCGAAGTGGCTTCCCTTGAGGGTCTTCACAGTGAGCTTCATTTCAACGAATTACCAGACGGGGAAGAAGGATAGGGGACGAAAACGACGGCGTTTCAGTAGGAAGGCACCTGAAACGCAACAGAGACCAAAGAGAACCCTAGATTTGGCAGTGAAGAAGACCGCGACCGGCGAGTTTGCGCACTACCTTTTGCTATTTCGCACTAAAAATCTGAAACAATGGTCACGAGCACTGCACGTGACTAAATGGGGGTAGTTTTCTGTTTTTTAAGATGCTTTTCGTATAAATTTGCATGATTCTTTTTTTTTTTTAATACTATTTTGACACTTTATAATTAATTTATAATTTATAATATTTAATTTTATGTGCCTCGTGCTATTTGGGAAGTTAGTGATGCTTTTGGCTACTGAACTCTTCGACACCAAATAAAAATTATTATTCCATATTGAAATTGCAAGGTGTTAAATACTTTAAAATTTATGTTTATCGAATCTCGACCTAAAAAAATATTTAATAAATTTTAAATGATGTACATAGGTATAGGTACAGGTATTCAATGTGTTTTAAAATTTTAAAATTACTTATTTATTATATATATTTAACCAAAAAAAAGTAAGATGATAGGGTAAATTTGCGAATTAAATAAATTATTTATTATTTACAAAAAAAAATTATAATATCTATCGGACCATTTTTAAAATTTATATCCTAACCTATTATTGTTATAATATCTTATATGTTAAATAAATGTTGCCCCAATCTTTGCTTAAAATATTAAATTTATTTTACACAATATTTATTACAATTTACGTAGTTATCACGCATTTTTATTAAAAATAAATACAAAATGCACATTTTTTTTTCCTTAAATTAATTATTTGAAGTTATGTTGATTTTATATTATTTTGATTCCTTATATTTCTCTTATTTAATTTAATATTTTAGTATTATTAGAATTAAAGCATTTTACTTTAGAAAGTTTTCAATTAATTTTTATAACACAAAATTAATTTTTTCTTTTTCATTTTTCCTTTTTTGACACCAAAATATTAGTATTATAAACAATAAACTTAGGAAAAGAACATTGAAATTATAAATTAATTCATAACAAATTTAGGATGTTTTTTAAAAGGCGTATTATTTATAATAAAAAAAAAAAAGTCGGGTACCAACCCGACCCGAGGTTTGACCGAAGGATGCGAATGGCGGGAGACTTGCATGCAAATCCATACAAACCTTTGGTTCTCCAGAAATTTAAGGGGACGATCCGATTTCTTCGCGCAAAAATATTTTCCCGATCTTTCACTCTAAGAAATTTCACCAAAAACATTCAGATTCACAGACCCAAAAAAAAAAAAAAAAAAAA
>NW_019268530.1:897955-915826 GCF_002738365.1 Cucurbita moschata
AAAAAAAAAAAAAAAAAAAATCAGAGCTCTGATCTTTCTCTCTCTCTCTCCTATTTTTTTCCCCCAAGATTCACGAGAAAGCTAATAGCGACCTTCCAAATCAAATCCTTCGGACTGGTAATCCTCTCATCAATGCCATTGCCTTTTCAATCAATCTCCCTTCCTTTTTCATCCTTTTTGCACTTTTTCTCTCCAATTATTTATACCTTATTTGTTGATCTTTTCGATTCCGTTAAAGACGTGCGCGCGATCAACCTTAGCTTCTTGTTTTTGTGTTTTCCCTCTGTAATCGAGCTTCTTTTACCTTCTTTCTTTGGCTGGATTTATGCTGAATTCATAATTGTGCTTATCGCTTTTGTTTTGCAGGTTTTGTAGGTCGATTAGTTGCTTGTTTGATTGATTGAGCTGTTGTATAAGTAGAAGTAGGGCCTTGAGATGGAGAAGAAGACTTATCCGATTGGGGAAGATTCTTATGTTCTGTACGAGGAG
This sequence comes from Cucurbita moschata, assembly GCF_002738365.1. Lineage (NCBI taxonomy): Eukaryota > Viridiplantae > Streptophyta > Magnoliopsida > Cucurbitales > Cucurbitaceae > Cucurbita > Cucurbita moschata. Next base: position 898,445 of record NW_019268530.1, read on the forward strand.
GTTGGGCAGGGGGTGAGTGCTTCAGTTCACCGTGCTCTTTGTAAACCTCTTAATGAGATCGTCGCCATCAAGATCCTCGATTTTGAGCGTGAGAATTGTGATCTGGTACTCCTTTTTACGCATTCATTATATGCATTTTCTCTTTCTTTTCTTTCGTATTCTATTGCTAAGCAATTTAATTTTAGAGAGAAAAAAAAAAAACGTAGTCAATTGCTTTGAATTGCAATTTGTTTTGTTTTCGTTATTAAGTGAAAAATTGTGGAAGTTGAGCTCCTATTCGACTGACTGGTTCTATTACTTGACTTTTTACAAGTCTGCGGGGAATCAAATTTGGTTGATTTAGCAAAATTGATTTTTCCTGATAAAAGAATTGATTCGAGCTTTACTTTTTTTATCCCTCTGACTCGTGAATGTACTAGAACTCTCTGTTTACAATTCTTATCTGAGGGGCATCTTTTACCTTGTTTCTATTTTTTATTTTTGTTCAAAAAAGTTGGATGGTATCGGAAGATTCGACTCGATTTATTTGCGGAGTAAATTATCTATTCATTGAAAATGGTGAGATCCAATTTGACATGTAATTTTGAACATTATAATATTAACGATGTGAAAGATCCGAGATTTGAAAATAAGAAAACGACTTCAATTAATTAGATCTTCTTACTCATTCACGACTGAAGGGAATCTCTGTCCAAGTTTTCTTTGTAAATGAACTATGTTGATTTGATCCCACTTCTTTTAGGTTTTATGTGGCATTTCCTTGTAATGTCGACAACGACATGCCAGGAAAACTTTAAGCGCTCACATTTGATATTTTGAACTCTTAGTCCAACGAATGTCATGTTGCGCCACATTTGCGTAACTTAATTGTTCTGTCACAGGTTAGCATTTATCGTGAAGTACAGACAATGATCTTGGTTGACCACCCAAATGTTCTTAAATCACACTGCTCCTTTGTCAATGGACATAATTTGTGGATTGTTATGCCATACATGTCTGGAGGTTCATGTCTTCACATATTGAAGGCTGCATATCCTGATGGTTTCGAGGAAGTGGTGATAGCAACAATATTACGAGAAGTGTTGAAGGGAGTTGAATATCTTCATAATCATGGACATATACATCGGGATATAAAAGTGAGAACCTAAGGTCTTATATATGAATTGTATCATGTCCCTCCTGTAATTTTTGGTGTGTTGTTGCCATCTTTTTTCAGGTTCTAGCTAGTGTGTCTCCATAATAGATTGTTTTTTATTCTCTCATGTTTAGAAACTGCATAACATAGGATGATGAGCGGAAAAATATAAAAAAGAAAAAAGAAAAGAATAGGAGAGTAAATGTCATGGATGAACGATCGAAGGTTCTCTTTTCACATCCAAAGAGAAAGTAGCTTAATTTTTAATTGAACTTGCCTGTTATTTTCAAACAATGAGCTTAATCTTAATGGTTTATTATTTGATCCCTAATCTGAGGATAGCTTCGTCGTATTCCATGAAGTTCATGGAATAATTAACTTGTTATTTCACACTCAAGACAACTTAACACTCTGATAAAGAATAAAATTTAGACTCTGTTTTCTTCTATTTTTATTTATTTACGTTTCATATTTTATAGGCAGGGAATGTTCTTATTGATTCACGTGGTGCAATCAAGCTAGGGGATTTTGGTGTTTCTGCTTGCCTTTTTGACTCAGGTGATAGGCAACGTGTGAGGAATACATTCGTGGGGACACCATGCTGGTATATTTGTATTTTGTACTAATATGTCCATGAGTACCTATTGAGTCTCTCTAGTTTTGTCATGTTTCAATCATTTCAGAGCTTTTATGCTCCCTTTATTGGAATGAATACAATGTCAAAATTGTCCGTTTCTACTGAAAAAAATAGTTTGTGTGATAGAATGGATATTGAGCTCTCATCAAAGCAGTTTTATCAATTTGTTCCTAATTAAACGTTGTCTCTCTATTTAAGGATGGCACCTGAAGTTATGGAGCAATTAAATGGTTATGACTTCAAGTTAGTATTGTTTTTATGTATTGCTTTCATGATTTTCTCTTCTTTTTTTTTCTCTTGTCTTTTCTTTCCCTCATGAACAACCTACTTACTAACATTGGTGGACAAAATTTTTGGCAGGGCTGACATCTGGTCTTTTGCTATAACTGGGTTAGAGCTTGCCCATGGTCATGCTCCTTTCTCAAAATATCCTCCGATGAAGGTGCATTATTATTGAATATTATATGCTGTTAATTTGATCTTTTAAAATGTCATAGAGTTGAACATATTGATAAAATGGTGACTGTAGGTATTGATGATGACCTTGCAAAATGCACCCCCTGGCCTTGATTATGAGAGGGACAGAAAATTTTCAAAGGTAAGTCTTTTTATTTTGATTTACAACGTGTTTCAAGCTGGAGAAGATTTGTATAATGTTCCTTTGTTTCTCTTCAGTCTTTTAAGCAGATGATTGCGAGTTGCTTGGTGAAAGATCCTTCAAAACGACCTTCTGCAAGTAAACTGCTAAAGCATTCATTTTTTAGGCAAGCCCGATCAAGTGATTATATTGCACGTACCCTTTTGGAAGGGCTCCCTGTTCTTGGTGATCGTATAAAGGCACTTAAGGTTGGAATTTTATTTCGGTTATAGGAACACTCACAATTCTATTTTATTGTAATCGTTACAAGTTTTTTTATTAAGAACAACCCTTTAATCACAGAGAAAGGAAGAAGATATGCTTGCACAAAAGAAAATGCCAGATGGAAAGAAGGAAGAATTATCTCAGGTTTGAATTCTTTATTCACGTGTGTTTGTATCCTTGACTAATTGTGCCCTGATTTTGCGGCAGCCGACAATTTTCAGCAGAGTGGCTCCTTGGATACAGTTGTATTTTCTTTTCCTGGGCTTCACATTTCTTTTTTTATGACTTCTTAAACAGAATGAATATAAACGAGGAATCAGTGGATGGAATTTCAATCTTGATGATTTAAAGGCTCAGGCATCTCTGGTACTATAATTTTTTCATCACCAATTATTCTATTTGCAACGTAGAAGATTTTGACATTTTATGATATATCTTTGCTATTATTATTATTATTTTTCAATTAGATTCAGGAATTTGAAGAATCCATAAGTGAAATCAGTGAAGTAGGGAGCTCCAGTAACTTATCTTCTCTTGATGTGCAAGAAAGGAAATTACAATATCAAAATTCTTCAGAACTTTCAGATACTGTATGTTAATATACTCGTCTTTTTTTCAGTATCTTTTTATTTTAATTTTGGTGCATAACAACCTCATTGCGTTTTCAGGAAGAGAATGGCATGTTGCGGAGACTACCCTCCATGAAAGCTAATGATTCATTGTATATAATTTATCTTTACTTTATATATTAGTAATTTAATATTTTCTTAGTCTAACAATAATATACTATCTCATGTTTTTTGAATGGATTTGAAAATCCTTGTTTTTTATCCCCGTTATAAGGCTTTTCCTAGTTATAAGTCCACTAGTTAGATAGAGTTTATTAACAGCAGCCTTTTTCTTTATTTCCCAGAGATGGTAAAAGATCTATGAATGATTCAACAATTCTTGGTCCTTGCTCCCAACAACATTCTTCGCCTCGCAATGATAATCAAACTGAGAATGGTTCCTGTGAAGAGCTTCCTTTGGAGAACAGCAAAAGAATACTGGGGAGTACTCCTAATTGTAGTCAACATAAAAGAAATGTTTCTTCCAATAACACCGTTCAACAAGAAACCACTTCACCTCTGAACAGAAGAGAGAGGTTTGTCTTTGTATATTCAGTTCTAATTTTAAGAGTTTACTTACTAATTTGTTTGTGTGAATTTTTTTTATGGCTATTACAGTTTCTACTGTTTAATGGCTAGAAATATTGCTGGCATGATTTTTGTGCATGCATGAATATACGTTTTTGTACTCCACTGAAGAGGTAAGCTGAGTTGGTCCATGAATTGCCTTATTGTGTTCATTGGATAAAGACGTACAGTGTTTTAGAACTTGTTTCTTTGTTAGATTTGAAAGAACCAGGGAATATTCTTAGCAGAAAATGTCTCAAGATTATTTCAGTTCTTCATAAATCAAAAGCCGGTTATGGTTCTTCAGAAAGGTTTATACCTTCTTTATCTACATTGTTAAACAAGACGTAAATTGGATACACAGACATGCTTAAGATCATCGTCAGCACTGAAAGGTTGTGCTCAACTCTAAGCATGTAGTATAAGGACTATTTAATGCATAAATTCTTGATCTTCCTAGCATCTATTAGCAAAAGCTAAATAATCTCCTCTCTTAAAAGGTGGAGTAAGGGTTTTTGGGGTTGGAAAGAGTTATTCTCTTTTCTTTCAGCCTATTACTGCCATTAATAAAATAGCTCCATGTAATCTAAAAGCCTAATATTGTTATACTTGCATCTTCGTTATTTTACACTTCGGCTCATTTGCTGAACGGACAGTGCTATCAACTTGTTTGTTATTATTATTTTTGATAAGTTTATCCTGTACAAGTGTTATCATGTCAATGTTTTCAAAGAAAAATCCCCTTCAGGGTGTGTTTAATCGTGATGCCTGGTCTCCATTTCTGATATTTATGATTGGAAGTTCATGATGAATCACTTTGAATAATTGAATTTTCAGTTACGAGTCAGAAAAGAGTGTTGCAAATGGCAGTGTTGCAATTGGAATAACTTCTCAAGCTGTAGATGATGTGCTTTCTGATTCTTATTCTAAAGATCCGAAGTCAACATGTATGTTTTTAACTATATGATTAGAACTTCTTTTTCCTGATTGCGATTGTAGGTTATAAGTTCTTACTTTTACGTCTGATTGATGTGCTTTAGTAGTAAGTCCAGCAACAAATGACGAGGAACAGGATGAGAAAGCAAAGGTACCAGTTATTCAGCAGAAAGGGCGTTTCAAAGTTACTTCGGAGAATGTTGATGTAGACAAGGTGGGTTCAATAATCTGAGGATATTCCTTTTCTTGTAGGCTGCATTACTTAATTTGTCTGTTTCTTTTCAGGCAGTTGCACCCCCTCTTCTGCAAAAAAGTCACAGTATGCAGGTTGGTAATTTTGAGGTTAGCATATGGTTGGCTGTGTTTATTTGATCTTTTTTTCTTTTCTTTTTCTTAATGCTTTTCATAATGTAATATTGTGAGATGTACATGCTCTAAAGTAAGTTCGGGAGGTGTAAAGCATGTGGTCTGCATTTGAATTTATTCTACATCTACAACTTGTTAAATATATATAGAATTAAAAAAAAGGCTGATAGATTCATTTTGGAAATCATACATTTTGCAAGGCTATAGCGTGTTTTATGCGATGTGACGAGAGAAAAAAGTTATTTGATGTTGTGCAATTTGTATTTATAATTTAATAAGTTTATTGCTCCTAAGTACCAGGATGCCGATTATGCAGGTGATTACCTCAAATTCTGCTACTCCTCTTCTACCTTCTAATGTACCAACTCCTCTACTGACACCTCTACCCTCATCTGATGCTATACCAATTAACACTAGATCTTCTATGTTTCCAGTGTTGCACTCTGTTTTGCAGACAAATATTGTTCAACGGGTATGGTTAATGAATTAATATAGCATCGTCACTTGTCAAATGCTGAATTTAGTCTGTCGTTCCTTGTTGGAACAGGAGGATATTTTGAATCTAATGAGGCAAATCTCAATCGGAGATTTTCCAGGTTTGACTTCGAGTTTATCCTTTTCCCCTTGTTAAGAGGTAGGGTCATATTCATTTCAGTTGACACCAATCTAAATTCCTTTTTCTTTTACAATGTTCAGCCGATGGTGTGGCTGATGTCTCATCGGCACAGATAACAACCGAGAAATCTTTGGTATGTTAGAAACATCTCATGATTCGAGCTTACCATTAGACAATTTACATTTTGGTGTTGGATAATTAGAGGAGATCATTGTTTGCAGCTTGAGGCAGCTCATGAAAGGGAAAAGGATTTACTCAACGAAGTAACTGAATTACAGTGGAGGTAAGTTCACATTCAGAAACATATATTGCTTCAGTAATTTAGTAGCTCAAAAAGCTTATCCTAAAGCTCGAGTTCTTCGTGTGTAGGATATTACGTGCCAGAGATGAAATCCAAAGATTAAGATCAAACAATGCAGGCTAAGGGTCGATCTATTTATTTGAAGTTCATAACGTGTCAGGGTTTGAATTTGGTGCGTCCTATTTGGCTATTGAATATGAATATGTGGAATGCACTTTTAGAAGGAAAAAAAGAAATAATTCTGTGTACAATAGAATAGAGAGATAAGGGGGGAAAGAAAAGAAAAACTAAATGTCAGTTTGGGTATACTTTTGATATCTCTACTTAACATTTGAACTCATTTCCTGCAAAACTGTGCAGATTTAGTGAAATTATTGTTAGTATAGTTATGAAGCTAATTTTAAGTTTTGGAGAAGTTGACTGGATGGATGTCCTTATTTATTTTGTGAGTGGTAAATATTTATTTGTCTGGAACAATATTTTATTTGAAATACAAAATAATAAAATATTGTTGACCAAAGCACGTTTATTCATTATTGTTATTAAATAAATACCAAGGACTTGTTAAAAACAACGTTAGTTCTCTGTAAAGTTTTATTGCAGTGAAAAAAAAAGCTGTTTTAAACTATTTTAATTCTCACCACTATAAATATTTTCAAAGTGAATGATTATGCAATTATTCGCCCACAATATTTGACTGAAGAGTAATATTTATAATCAAAATAAACAGTAAACACGGGTCCTTCCTACCCTTTCATAAATGTAATTAAAATAGTAAATATTGGGTTTAAATGAAAAATGTGAAAAAAAATTCAAAAATTGGAAATTAAAAATTATAGTAAAAGAGTAGTTAGTGATTTCATCATTTTTTATTTATTTGCTAAAAATACTTGAGATGCTTAAAAGAGAATTTTCAGCAAATAAAAAAATAAAATAAAAAAATATATATATATTAAAAGATTATTACATGTTGCAGCCACCAGCCCACTGACCAGTCAGCACCCACAAACGACAGACAGAGAGAGTTGTGTTTTCCGGAATATCGGTTTAGGTATTTGATGGGTGGAAATGTAATCATCATAGACTGATTGCCAAAGATGAGCCAACACAATAGTAATAACACCATTTTTAAGTCTCACATTTCATCATTTCTAATACCCACTTCCCCCCCCACACCACTAATTACCCCTTATTAATCCCTTCCCTTTCCCATTCTTCATGAAACAGGAAGAACAACAACAATGTAACCAAGTAGTAAAGCATGGTATGATGAGGGAAGAAGGTAAGCTTACAGCTCTTTTCCTCTGTCTTCTCTTCAGACCTCTCTTCCTTCTCCTCCTCTTTCACTCTCTGCTTTTCACCCCAACTCTTACACTTCACCATAACTCCTTGCTCTCTGATAAAGCAGCCCTCCTGGCCTTCAGGAACTCCATCATTCTTGATCCCACTTCCGCTCTCGCTAACTGGATCCACCCTGTTCATGTCTGCAACTTCACTGGTGTTGCTTGTGACCGACATCGTCGCCGAGTATCCAAGCTCACTCTCATTGACCTTGAACTCGTGGGAAACATCTCACCCTTCCTCTCCAATCTCACCGGTCTCCGAATTCTGGAAATTGCCAACAATGATCTGTTTGGGGGAATACCTTCTGAACTATTCTCTCTTCAAAATCTTCGTCGCCTTCGCCTCAGTAGCAACGGATTAGAAGGTCCCATACCGAGTTCCTTCGCGAGTTTGTCCAAACTTACTGTCATAAGCCTTATGCTGAACAAGCTAAATGGGACAGTTCCAGCCTCTTTCTTTTCTAATTGCACGTCGTTGCATAATGTGGACCTTTCCAACAACTTCCTGACAGGAAGGATTCCAGAAGAAATTGGAAATTGTCCAAATCTGTGGAATCTTAATATTTACAACAACCAGTTCAATGGAGAGCTTCCTCTTTCTTTAACAAACACATCACTCTATAACTTGGACGTCGAATATAATCATCTTTCAGGCGAACTACCTTCGACGCTCGTGGAAAACCTGCCTGCAATTAGCTTCCTTCATTTATCAAATAATGATATGGTAAGCCATGGTGGAAATACCAATCTCGAACCGTTCATTATGTCGCTTAGAAACTGCAGTAGTTTAGAGGAGCTTGAATTGGCTGGGATGGGGCTTGGAGGGAGGCTGCCTGATTCTATTGGCTATCTGGGAGTCAATTTTTCAGTTTTGTCTTTGCAGGAAAACCAAATATTTGGATCAATCCCTCCAAGTTTGGCGCAGCTTTCCAAACTTGCAGGGCTGAATTTGACATCAAATCTACTTAATGGAACAATTCCAGCAGACATAAGCAAGTTGTCTAAATTGGAGCAGCTGTTCTTATCACATAACCTCTTTACTTCAGGCATTCCAGAAGCATTAGGCGAGTTAGAACATCTTGGTTTGTTGGATCTATCTCACAACCAACTTTCAGGTGAAATCCCAGAAAGTATTGGAAACTTGTCTCAGATGAACTATTTGTTTCTCAACAACAACTTCTTGTCAGGAACAATACCTTCAGCATTGGGAAAGTGCACAGGTCTTTATAAGCTGGACTTATCCTTCAACATGTTGTCAGGTAGCATTCCTCAAGAGATAATAGGCTTGCAAGAGATAAGAATTTTTATTAACCTTTCTCATAACAATCTTCAAGGAATTTTGCCCATTGAGCTTAGCAAGCTGAAAAACGTTCAAGAGATCGACTTTTCGTCCAATAACCTCACCGGAAGCATCTTCCCTCAGATATCAAGTTGTATTGCACTGAGGTTTATAAATTTTTCAATGAATTCCCTCCAAGGTCACCTTCCGGATTCCCTAGGTGAACTTGAGAACCTTGAATCATTTGATATTTCAAAAAACACAATGTCAGGCATGATTCCAGCCAGTCTTGGTAAGCTCCAATCCCTCACCTATCTGAATCTTTCATTCAATAACTTCGAAGGAATGATTCCAAGAGAGGGTTTTTTCAAATCATCTACACCCTTGTCATTTATGAACAATCCACTACTTTGTGGAACAATTCCTGGAATACGAACCTGTTTTGGCGATAGAAATCGGTTTCAGTCACCTCTATTCTTGACTATATTCATCTTAATCATATGCATATCATCATTCTTAACAACACTATGCTGTGGGATTGCTTGTCTACGTCTAAAAGCAATTATTTCGATACGAAATAGTGAGTCATCAAGGAGATCCAAGATGCCAGATTTTACACACAATTTTCCAAGAATAACAAGCAGGCAACTATCAGAAGCCACAGGAGGTTTTGATGAACAGAGACTAATCGGTTCAGGCAGCTATGGACGAGTCTACCAAGGTGTTCTTCCAGATAGAACAACAGTAGCTGTTAAGGTTTTACATACGCAATCTGGAAATTCCTCAAAGAGCTTTAACAGAGAATGTGAAGTTTTGAAGCGAATTCGCCACAGAAACCTTATAAGAATAATAACAGCTTGTAGTCTACCAGATTTTAAAGCCCTAGTTCTACCCTACATGGCAAATGGAAGCTTAGATAGGCACCTATATCAACATTCACCAGCCAGCTTGGCTTCTGGTTCTTCAGATTTAAGCCTTATCCAGAGGGTAAATATATGCAGTGATATAGCTGAAGGAATGGCATACCTTCACCACCACTCTCCAGTCAGAGTCATACACTGCGATCTAAAGCCGAGCAATGTTCTTCTAAAAGACGACATGACAGCTCTAGTTTCCGACTTCGGAATCTCGAGGCTGATGACTCCTGGAATTGGAAGTGGTGCAGCTGCTGAAAACATGGGAAAGTCAACTGCAAGCATGTTAACTGGATCAATTGGATATATAGCACCAGGTATCATTCTCTGCTTTTAAGAACCCAAAAATTTCATTTTCAGTTCATCTACATATCAAGCTCATTATAATCAAGAGGGTCGAGTAAGTTAGCAGAGTCGAGAAAAGCTACTGCTTCTCCATCTCCATAATCATCCCCAGAGTTCTAGTTTAAGATCCTCTCCTAGGCCTAAAAGTTTGAGGTTGATAAGCTATGAAGCTATGACAAATTTGATCATTGAATGTATTCACAACGATTTAAAATGTGAAAGAAAGAGAGATATCAAAACAACAATATTCCATTTTCCCATTTTTCGTTTAGGACTTTTATCAAACACGTCAAGTGCATTATTCATGTTACCTCTATGCTCGACGCAGAATACGGATTTGGTTCATCAGCATCCATGGAAGGAGACGTTTACAGCTTTGGAGTTCTAGTTTTGGAAATGGTGACAAGAAAAAGACCAATAGACGACATGTTCGTTGAAGGGCTGAATCTACATAAGTGGGTGAAGAGTCATTACTACAGCAGAGTAGAAAAGGTAGTGGATTCTTTTCTACAGAGAGATTCGAGAGATCAATCACCTGAAATGAAGAAAATGTGGCAAGTGGCAATCCGAGAGCTAATCGAATTGGGTTTGCTCTGCACTCAACAATCTCCATCCACGAGACCCACAATGCTCGATGCTGCCGATGACTTGAATCGATTGAAGAGATATCTTAATGATGGCGACACCACAACAACATTTGCTTCATCACTTGGAATTTCTTCCTCCACGCTTGGCGACGACTCCAATTACTCCCCACAAATCGCCGTCGACAGAAACAACTAAAAATGGCCTCCCCATTTGCTCCACTCGGGAAGTATTGGGGTTTGAGAATGACCAAAATGGCGAATGTGGGCGGCGATCAAATCTTCTGCGGCGCCCAATTGAATCGAGAGTTGTGTGTGTGTGGGCGTGCGTCAACCACTGGATCGATGGTTGGGGGGAAATCCATAACGCCATACGTAAAAGAAAGATGGAAACATAATGATTTTTTAATCCGAATTCGTTGAATGTTGCGTTCAAGAAATTCTCTTCGCTGTCTTATTGCATAAATCAACCAAATGAAGGAATGATGATCAGAAATTTGGAAATATTCTGAATTTATGGTTCGGAATTGAGAAGCCAGTGACGATTTAGACTACTCTTGAACTAAAATTTCTTTTTTAGGTCAAAAGTTCAAATCTCCCCCTTAAATTTATTTAGAACAAAAACATAAACGAATCAAAAGCTTATACAAGAAAGGAATGGCAGAGAGAAATCAAGTAGGCAAAGATTCTTGGTTTACATGTTTTTTTTTTACCTTTATTCCTCCTTTCACTTTCTTTCACATATATATAATTGGTTCGACGATGATCGAACCATTTTAATCATATGCGTATAATACTCGATTTATTTAAAATTGAATAATAAGTTGTTTGAGAGTGTGTGAGCCCTTTTGTTGAAGTACAACTCAGAAAAGCATTGGGAATAATATAATTGGTGTGCTCTGTTATTGTTCTTTAGAGAAGAAAAAGATGGGAGCATACGCCTGCCTCCTCATCTCCCTCTTATTGTTCTTTCAACTTCCCAATGCTTCTCCTCTACCTTCCAATTCCAATCACTCAATCAACTCTCTTCCTCTTGTGATCCCTCCAGGTGGCGGCGACACCGGCGGGGAACAGAATTTGACGGTGGCGGGATGGGTTGTTTTAAGGGCTAGAGGAGGGGGAAGGTCCGTCGGCGCCGGCGGCTCCATCATCAACCGCCGCCCGAGGAGGGCCACGAACAAGAACGCAGCTTCCAATTTGTTTGTGTCTAAACTTAGTTTGCTGCTCATCTCTTCCTGTTTCTACTTGTTTTGATCTTTTCGTTGTGTGTTCTTATGGGGTTTCGTTGTTTTTCATTCAATAATGTAAAAGGCTTGTTCAACCTCTTAAACCTTTTTTGCTTTTGGATTCAACGTGTGGTGCTTCTTTTAATGCAATCCCTTTATTTATATTTATAAATAAATGTTTTTTCTTCTTCATATTTTTCAATTAATTTTATTTGTTTCGATCTTAATCTTAGAGCGGAAATAATTGGCAAGATGAGAGGATATGATTTCTAGATAAAGCGGTGAACCAAATGCCTACTACAGGCCAAGTAGCTAGGAAGAAGTGTAAAGGACGAGAGTCGTTGAAACTAGTATATTGGAAGATCAATCGGCCACAATAACCATGAGCAGCTACGATATTATAAGTTTCTTCCTCTTAATCGAATCTGTAACCTTATAGGAACCCTGCGTAGCACTGAATAGGGAGCCTATGTGTCACAATCACACTCTTGCAGCAGTAAAACAATAATTGTGGACACTTGTTCCAATCTAGTGAACTAGTCAATTATGTGAAATTCATACTTTCACGGACAAGGTCGGCATATGCACGAGTCTCAAATAAAAAATGTTTTAGGAAACGTGAGAGTGAGAATACGTTCAAAGAAAAAAGATCTGAAAATTGGAAATATAATTTCCGAAGTGATAAGGCATCAAAACGTCGACGTTTGAATATATCCAATTTAAATGTCATTGCCACGTAATAAATATCTAATTTTCGAATTGCCAACTCCAACTCGACTTGTTGACTTTGACTCCCATTTCATCCTTTCTATTTTCATTTAAATATCTTCTAACGGATAGGTTTTCCAAATTTAAATAATGTTTTTAAAAATTTAATGCAACTTGTCCCATGTTTTTTTAGTTAAAATAAACAAATATCTACAATATTTTGTTCTATTATATGATTAATTAATTCTAATAATTATTTTACCATTTTTTGAAAACTTCGGTTACCTTATTTTCCTTTTTCTTTTATATTAAAATACATTATCTGACAGAGCACCAGATTTGAATGCGCAATGACGTGTCTGGCCCTTTCCTTTCAGATCATTAAAAGACGCGACGTACGCCACGTGTCCTCGTGACCGCCACGTTTTACAGTTCCTCTCTTTAAACTTCTAATTTTCTAAAATATTAAATCAAATTCGGTTTATCTGATCCACTACTTTTATTTATTTATTTATTTAATAATTGTGATACTTTGAATTTCCCTCTAATAAATGGAATAGTAAAATGAATTTTACGAAATTTTGATTGAGATATATTATTTATGGAATGTATATGAGATATTATATCTTAACCTTCTTTATTTATAATTTGATTTACAGTATATTTTATTTTATTTTTAATATTTAATTATTTTATATTTTTCTCTTCTGTACCATATTTAAAGGATATAATATCAATAAGAATATATACTTTTCTATTTCTATTTCCCATTTTTAACCTTCCTTTTAATTCGGATTGCATCGGGTTAATTTCTTTTAAATTGGATAGAATTTTCTAAAAATAGTTTAGAAGATTGAAATATTTTTAATTAAATCAACTAGACCAACAAAAAAAAAAGAATATTAATTATTATGGTTAACTTAAAAGAATAAAATAGTGGATAATTCCAAAATAATAATTTTTATTGTGAATAATTGAAGAATTAAAATGGAATATGCGAAAAGAAAATAGGAAAAGGAAAAAAGTAAATAGGAAAAGGTGAGTTGGGGATGAGTAGGACCAATAATAGAAACAAAGATAAGAGATAAGAACACCATTCTCTCTCCTCGACGCCATCTCCAGGGGACACGTCATCTTCTCTCTCTCTCTAAAATTAACCCACTGGATAAGAACCGACGATCTCGCCTCTCCGCACCCTCCGTATCTAAAATCCTCTTCCTCTTCGTTTCTATTTAATTCGCTCTTCCCCTTTCTCGATACCTCCAATTATATCCTTCTTTGCATCGCTTTTGCCTCCGATTATCCTGTTTTTTGAAGCTCTTCTTCTTCTTGTTGTTGTTGTTAATGGCGTCTGTTTCTACTGCTGGATTCATTGCTCGGACTGGTTCTTCGTCTTGGATTCGCCAACGAAATCGGGCGAACAAGCTACATCGGAGTTCGAGGAATCAAGTTAGGGCTTCTTATTCTTCTTATTCCTCTTCTTCTATGGCTGATCCTTACCGGACTCTTCGGATTCAACCTGGCGCCTCTGAATCTGAGGTCAAAAAAGCCTTCCGTCAACTCGCTCTTCAGGTTCGATTTCTCTCTCGCTCTCTCTGTATCTCTATTCTTTCTCGATTTGTGGACTTCCTCATCTGATTCGTTGAATTTGATCGTTTTTTCAGTATCATCCGGATGTATGCAAAGGAAGTAATTGTGGAGTGCAATTTCATCAAATCAATGAAGCCTACGATGTACGTGATCCAAGCCCTAACTAATTAATTATCCTCTTCCATTATTGCATATATATTATATTCATAATCGGATCAATTATTGGAATCGCTTTCTTAAAAATAAAAATAAAAATAATTGAGCAGCAAACGCGGTAACTAGTATTGATTATGATTTCTTGTCGGATATTTTTAATTCGAGGCGTCAATCGAGTGTTTGGATCAGATCTATATCGGTTCATCTAATATTGAGTTCGGTATACTTATCTGTTGCATATATCATTTTCATGTTAGTTTAGTTCAATCACAATACAAAACTAATGTCATATATATTTGCGTCTGAAACAGATTGTGATGAACAATTTAAGAGGAATATCAATGCCAATCGAGACGTACGATACATACGACGACGGAGGTGACGAACCGATGAGGGGAATGGGGGATCCGGATTGGGATTTGTGGGAGGAATGGATGGGATGGGAAGGCGCAGGGATTCGAGATTATTCGTCGCATATAAACCCGTACATTTAAATGAAATTGGTGAGGGAACATAATTTGTTCATAGAACTGAGCCCTAATCTATCAACATCATCCAATGGTGGTGGTGGTTGCTTGTGCATATAATTTGGATAGGGAGAGATTGAAGAATGGCTCTGTCTTGATGTATCCTCTTTTGTACATAAGGTCAAGACAATGGCTTTGGGTTTTAATAATAATGTGAAAAGGCTTTCAAGATGCCCTTTCGAATTTGTGGGCCCTTTCTGTCTTATCCTTTGTCCTATCTAAGATGTTAAATGATTGTGGAGTTGGTAAGCTCAATTATTTAAATGTCTTTCTATAAAAAAAATTACGTTACTTTAACCTCAACTATCTTGTTTGAGTGGTAGTGAAATACAAAATATTTTCTATTCCAAAAAAAAAAAAAAAAAAAGGCAAATTGGATTTATTGGGCTGTGGGCGTGTGAACTGCGCGCCCACATGGGCTCGGCCCAACTCAACCCAAATGAATCGATTCATGCTTTCAAGCTTTTAGGCCTACTAGCATCTTTACTTCTAATCGGATCCCTAGTTACCTTCTTTCCCTTTGGATTTATCCTATTATTCAAAATCATCCTAGCTTGCTCTAGCCCGTAAAACAGCTCAAGACCACCGTTAGTAGATATTTTTTACTTTAGATTTTCTTCAAAGTTTTTAAAATAGTTAGATAGGTTTCTACACCCTCGTAAAGAATGTTTTTGTCGATGTAAGACCTCACAATCCACCTCTTCCTGATGGGGGCCTAGCGTTCTTATAGTAACAGCTCAAGCTAGTTATTGTTCTATGGACTTTCCCTTTTAAGTTTGTTTCCACGTTCTTATAAATAATGCTTTCGTTTCTACTCGAACATTCAACTCAAAAGCACAATTTGGGAGCATAAATCTGGGGTTTGGAAAGACCCATTAAGCCTGTTGGACTACCTTTAGGCTTGGCGAAAAAGAGTGGTTAAAATTTTGATACTTTTTAAGTCCCCCAAAGCCATAAATAAATGAAACCATCAAAGATGACCAAAATGTGCAATGTACTCCTTTGTGCACCTTTGAAAGGTCTCTGCCAACACAGTTTAATAACCAGTTTGATAAACAGCTGATCTTAATGCCTTCTCAGATGCCTGAGATCACTAAGGAAGAAAACCCAGAGAATGATGACGGGGATTCTAAAAATTAATCCATGAAATTTTAAGAAATAATAATAACTTTGTTTAATATTTCATAATTCAATTGCCTATTTTTTTTCTCTTAAAATAACAATACTTCTACATCTATATCTCTTTTAAGGTCAACAATTCCATTTTTTAACTTTTGTTTAATACTTCATCATTCAATTGCCTATTTTTTTTTTTCTCCCTTCTTAAAATAGTAATATTTCTACATCTATATCTCTTTAAGGTCAACAATTCCATTTTTTCAGTTCAAAGATTCCATCCTTGTTTCGTAATAAATAAACAAAACAAAACAAAAAAAAAAGTTAAAAAGTAAATACAATAGTCAAAAGTTAAGTAATACATCAAATCTTCACTTTTTATTTATTCTCTCTCTCTGGATGAAATGTATTATCCACGGAAATTTATCTATTTATTTATTTATTATTCATAAAACTTATAAAAAAAAATATCCAAGCCTCATACGACACCTTCAAATTAATTTTTAATGCATATTTATATCAAGTTAATAACTTTTAATTAATACCACGCCACCATGAATTATTAATTCCTTTAATCAATATTTAATTCCGTCATCTTTTCCATAGTAATTTCGTTTATCTCAAGGGAAATTAGTACACAAGAAATAATTAAATAATATTAAATAAATGAAACAATATTAAAATAAAGCCAATTGAGAGACTTATCTTAAAACTTAAAGAAAAATAAAGGAGGCTAAGTGGGTGTGGAATATTTCTCCGAAATTTTTGTGGATACTTTGAAAAATGGAAATCAAGAAATTACCTTTTTTTTTTTTTAAAAAAAAAAAACAAAAATAATGTAATTGCTCTATTTAAATAATTAAAAGAAAAATACTGTGCTTTGGTGTTCCAAACCTTATCCACAAGTGGGCCCCACGGTTCATCGTTATCCAAAATGGCACCACGTGGATAAAAATACGCTTACGTGTCCAGAAGTTTTCGACACGTTTCAAGTTCCTCCAATCACAGCAATTCGAAAAACGGAAAGGCGAAATCACTTACTCTACCAAGAGGAACATTGTCAGGTGGGTCCCACGTCTTTCTCACGTGCTAGCACGTGACTTCCAACAAAACGACAAAAATTATAGCGTGTCGTCATCTCGCCGCTATTTCAGCAGAAAATTATCCAAAAAATTTCTAATATTATCATAGCAAAGACAAAACTTAGGAAACTTCTAGTATTTATAATTTTTTTAGAAATATTTTAAAAAATAATATAATATATCAATTAACAATAAATCAATTTAAATAAAGGAAGCCGATATTATATTAGTGTGGCGGTAGAATATTCTCATCAAATTTTCGTATTTTTTTAATTTTTTTTACCTTTTCATCGAAGTTATAAAATCCCAAATTAATTAATATAATATCCCACGAGTTATATTTAAAATAATAATAATATTCACAGTATGAATGGATAGGAGTGCTTTTCACAGTCAGCGGGAGTTCCTAAACCAAAGCCAGTCGGGGCAGTCTGGAATGGACTGGAACGGCGGCTGACGTGGAAGGAGAAGGGGGGGGGGGGGG
>NW_019268530.1:916537-923342 GCF_002738365.1 Cucurbita moschata
GGGGGGGGGGGGGGGGGGGGTAATTTGGTAAATTGACTTTGTCGTCTGCAAAAGCTGTATAAGTTTGAACGGGGGCAATTTCGCTTCTTCCTCCACCGAGTTGAAATCGAACGTAGCCGTTAACTTCTACAAACAAAAAACCAACAGAAAACGTCTCTCTAATTTTGTGAATCGGTCTTCTTCTCCGGCGGAGATTTCCTTTCTTTGCCGACTGCCTCGCTGTGGCTGGTTCAGAGAGAACGATTCGGTTCTGACGGAGTTCCTTTGAAGAATCTGTGTATTTGATTTTGTTCTCTTTCTCTGAAGGCTTGATGGTTCAGCTCATGAATTCGGGGACGGACAAGATTCCGGGCACGAAGAGGCTGAAGAAGGAGGTTGAAGATTCTTTGGAGGACCTTCTCGATCAATTTCACAAGCGATCCAAATCCGAGGTATTGCCTCTGTCTTCCTTTTTCATTTCTATGATCTGATTGAAATCGATCTGGATTTGGTTCGTTTACTTGATTTCTGAAGTCGTTTGGTATGAGACCGAACTGAATTCGCTAGAAATGTTCCGGAATGGTGGAGCTCATTCGTCCACAAAATTTTCCCCAATCCAAACGCGACTTTGGAAGAATTCCAATCGATTAGCCTTTGTTATACTTCTCTAATCAATCATAGATTTGTTCTTAGAAGATGTGTTTCTTTCTGGTTTTCTTGTGGCGGTAGCGGAACAGAGTACCTATATTACTCTGTGATGATATTCGTGCTTCTTCTTATGAACTTGGAGTTAGGGTTTGATTTTTCTGAATTTAATTTTTTGAACGTGCAGAGATGGACGTCAGAAGCCAATGCGTTTTCTGTGTCGTCGAGTCCGTACAATCCTCTAGATGAGCCAAGCCCGTTGGGTTTGAGTCTGAAAAAGAGTCCGTCCTTATTGGATTTGATCCAAGCAAAACTGTCTCAGGAAACTGCTAAATTAGCGACTATGAACAAGAAGGACCAGAAGGACCAGAAGGACCAGAAGGACCAGAAGGGAGCTAATGCTGCCGCTGCTTTTAGTACTGCAGACAAGCTCAAGGCTTCAAACTTCCCTGCATTAATTCTTAAGATTGGTTCTTGGGAGGTACATACATCTTTTTCCTTGCGAGTTTTCTTGGGAACGGAATGGAATTGTTTTGGGTTTCCTTTTGTTTTTGAATGATGTTGAGAAAATGTTAGTTGTGTTGCTTTGCAGTATAAATCAAGGTACGAGGGTGATCTAGTGGCGAAGTGTTACTTTGCAAAGCATAAGTTGGTTTGGGAGCTTCTTGATGGGAATCTTAAGAACAAGATAGAAATTCAATGGTCCGATATCGTCGCTCTCAAGGCAAATTACGCCAAGGATGGTCTAGGAACTTTGGATGTAGTGGTGAGTTACATTTTTATAGCCAAGTTGTGGAACATGAACCTTGTTCTTAGTAATATGATGATTTACCGTTGCTTCTTTCAGCTGGCGAGACAGCCCCTTTTCTTTAGGGAAATAAATCCACAACCTAAGAAGCATACTTTATGGCAAGCAACAGCCGACTTTACTGGGGGAGAAGCAAGCAGGCACAGGTACCTGATTTGAGTATCCAGCAGTCCTTGTAGCTGGTGGCATTTATTCTAGTTATATTTGAGTATGAAAACCACAGAAAGAGACTGCTTAACTCAGCTAGACTCTGATATATATTTTGGTCTAGTAGGACTAAAATTCTGTTTCATTTACTTTGCAGAAAACATTTCCTGCAATGTTCACAAGGCTTTTTAAACAAGCACTTTGAGAAGCTCGTGCGTTGCGATCCTCGTCTCAACTTTTTAAGCCAACAACCAGAGATCGTGTTAGAATGTCCATATTTTAAAACCAATAGTCCAAATGAATCCAAAGAAGGAATTGGTTTCAAGAGTGAGGAAGGACCTACTTTCTTTAGTTTAGGTATGGTGTCAACATCTGGAACTCAATCCCCTTCGTCAATTAAAGAACACGAGTGTCGTGCTGGTGCTTCTGAAGAATATTCTGAGCAATCTCCATCACCTAACTCAGGTAAAAATCTTCAACTGACAACTGAAATTATGGGCATAATCAATTAAGAACATAAGATCTTTCACCAATTGAACTTGAAGAGTCGATAGATACACCTAAAGAATTTCCCTTCCCCCTACAAGAATCCTTTATCCTTGGATCTGAAAATGTTTCCGACTTGTCAAATATACATTTTAGGAATGGAAGCTCACACAATGAACGAAGAATTGGGAAATGATGGATCGGAAAGTTCAAGGCTGTTCAACAAATGGGACCAAGTTCTGGTTCCTGGAATTCGTCCATCCATGTCCGTTAGCGATTTTGTCAGTCATATTGAACACTGCCTACCCATGTTTTCTGAAGATAATCAACAAAGCAGAGAGACTCTAGAGGGGATTACACAGTATCTATTTGGTGATTCTCAACATGCATCTGACGCCGATGAACAGACCATCATGTCCAGGGTAAACTCCCTGTGCAGTCTTCTACAGAAGGATTCTTGTATGGCTAAGGCCTCGCAAGCCAAAGCTGGCAAGAGCCTCAATGTCGCTGGTGGCAACGTCAACTCGATTTCTGCACTGGAACATGAAATCAAGAATGAAGAAAGCTTCCCTGTCCACAATGGCTTTGAATCGAGCAAGCACATAGCCATGTCAAGGAACGATTCGGTGGGTGAGCTGCTGCTTAATCTTCCAAGAATAGCTTCTTTACCTCGGTTTTTTTTCAACTTGTTTGACGATTCTGATGATCGTGCTAGATAACCTTTGTTTTTGGTTCAACTTGTTAATAGGTGTAGTTAAAACCCATAAATCAGGTTTCTACTGGAAAACAGGAAAAAACAAAGATGGAGGGGGGAACTATCCTGACATCTAATACCCCTATCTTCTCACTTGTCAACTTTTGTAAATATTAGCAGGAGGATGGTCAATGTATAAAATACTTATATCAGCTAAACAGTTAAACTTCTCTCTATCCCTTGTCTTGGCATTTCGAAAGTTCAAGGATGAAACAAACTCAAAAACTTTTACCTAAGAAGCAAATTGTCAACTGGGTAAAAAGGTGAATCCGAATTTCCAAAAGTCTTATTCAAACGTATATCTAGCTTGAAAATTTAGTAACTTAGCTGGCAAAACCAAGATTAGTGGGGTAGGCCAGAAAAATTCAAGTGGTGATTCTAAAGTTCTGGTTCAGGAAAATTCTTATAAAAAAATAACAATAATAATGTGATTAGAAGAATTTGAGGAGTCCACTCACAAAGTTTAAGCAGCTGGTGGCGGTGGTTCCAGACAAGCTGCAATGGTTCTTATCGAATGTCTTTTTCTTCCTCGCATCCAATGGATATCTTTTTCTCCCCTACTTCTCTCCTTATCCACCTTTTTTGTGGTGGGGATTGACGAGAATTATTTTATACGGGAACCAACCGTACTCCCTTTCGGTGAGTGGTGACGCAGCAGGGAAAAGGCCTTCGAGATCAGTGTACAAACTGCAAAATTTAGTAACCACATACAGAGAGACAATTCACAAGATGACGTCCCGTCCACAGTGGAAGCAAGGAAAAAGGGGGATTTTCATGCAATTATACAGGCTACAAAGAAACAGCTTGTGGGTGGGTGGATATAAAAAAGAAAATGAATAGTGAACTTTTGAAAAAGAGTGTCGTGCCATTGTAGGAGTAAAAGATGAACATTAAGAAACCCCACAATGAAGATATTGAGGGAAAACTTGGTAATCTAGTTATAACAAAATACTTGATTGTTAGTCTCTTTTCACATGCTGCAAACCACTCCGCGCATGTGAGAAGGCCAAGGATGCTACCATTGCAATTGAGTACCCGATTACTGCCCCGTAACTCACACAAATTGGCCATTCCTGCATATTGAAGGAGTCTGCATTTAGTAGAGTTCACACAGATGTGACAAAAGACCAAGACCTTCGAGCTAAGAAGCACTTAGAGGTAAAAGTGATGACCATTAGATGGGAAATTGGTTAAAGGAACTATATTGGAAATAATTGTTAGACATATATTGATACCAAATCCTGAAATCTTATTCATATCCGAGATAACACCATAGGTACGTAAAATATATATTGAGTTGTTCTTTTTGATGAATAAGTTCCCAAAAATTTTGGGTGCGGGTTCACAAGTTAGAGGCAAGTAAAACTTGACTCATTCTTTTTTCTTTAGATGCCTAGAATGAATAGAACAAGGAAAAATTAAGCACCATCAAATAGCTTTCTATGGCTAAATTCACGACCTAGAGATAAGTTGGACTAGTTCACTCTTTTTTTCTTTGGATGCCTAAAAAATCATGTAATATTTTCTTAGTTCAAACTAGAGACTGTTAATTGACATTATTGAGTGTCATTGAGGTTTGACATACACAGCCCAAGATCTATTGGGAAAATATAAGTGCAGGATGAAAACCAAGTACCTGCCATGGCCTTTCCCAATCAAGTGGCATGGGCCATGCGCCAAACCAGGCTCCAATAATGGCCCCATGTGCTGGAATGCATATCATATGATCAATAGTTCCATTTGGCCTGCAATTGAACAGCAATCACTACTTTATATTCAGAGTTTGCGTTTACCTTGTTGTCATAAACTAAACATTTTGCAAGTAGATTAATGCACCCACGTCGCGTAGATATTTTAAATGAACATAGAAAGAGAGAGAATAGAGATAATGCGACAGGAGGCTTACTTTGTGTAAGCAAATAGGCGTTGCCAATCCATCCATGATGAACCAAAGACACAAGCTGAAGGCACGACCTACAAGACCAGCAAAAACCACCACCAATATTAAAGGACTATCGTATATGAAAAGGGGAAGTTATGAAGCAGCACAGCACAACGTCTACCCTGAAATTTTAATACAAAGAGAATTGCATCACAAAGCAAACTGAAAATAGTATCTAAATATAAGAACTTCCCTTAATCCATAATAGGCTTAACTAATTTCGAAGTCTACAACTATAACAAAATAAACTGAAACCAAAACATAGGTGGCACTATCCATCTCATAAGGATGCTAGACAACGGCCAATGACTACACTACAAGCTTCGGAAAGGTGGAAGAATTTGAAACAATATATATTGAAATCATTCCTTACTTACACTGAACGATGACATCACAAGTGACCAGTTAAGGGTCTTCAATAAGTATCTGTGCCAAGGAGAAGTATTCAGATATTACACGAAAACACATACAGTATTATCAAATGTATTATCAATGACCATCAAGACTTGGCCGCGAGAAAGTTTAAATGTGTGGAAGATCAATGTTCATAATTATAAAACACTCAAACATGATTAAGGATGCTACTGTTAATTAATCTCCCCAAGTAAAATTCCACTCAAAATATTCACAATTTGAATTTAAGTAAAAAGGAAAAGTAATGTTCCCATAAATGGTGATAAAATACCAGCCGATAGCGAGAGCAGATCTTGATTTATTCGTTGGACAAATTCTGGTATAAAATTTCCATTCAAACCATAAAATTCAATATTTGCAATCCATTAGAGATGAAAGATATAGATTTTCAGTGACTTATTCACGTACTGAGCACCAATAGGAGCGCCAAGAACTATTGCTCCAAAAGCATTAATAATAGCACCTGCATAATTAGGCCACATTGATCCGATTATGACAAGTTTCGCGAGAAGAACCAAGCAACCATATATCACTACGAACAAGGGGGAAAAAGAAAAGGCATGGTAGTCACTAAAGACTAGGGATATGAAAACAAAAATGGCTCCAACTATTAGAATCCTTCCTCATGGACACATTGAGAAACTCACGTCATCAAATTTGAAGTCTCATTTCATATCAAATTTGAGCTATACCGATTACATCTGTACTATTTTCGAATACAAAATTTCAATCCTAAACATGCTTAATTAAAAGAACAGATTGGAGAACAACATCAAAACACTCGTAGCTACCTAAACGAATGACAATCAAAAGAAGCAGGCAAATAAAACAAAATTTCTCCAACTAACCAGCAAGGAGTCCAAGTATGCCTCGCGCCACAGCTTTCAAGTACTGCAAATTCGTATAAAACACAGTCCAAGTATTCTAAATTCATTATCTGATTTCAAAACAAGCAATACATTCTCTCACGAACAAATAGTATAAGGTGAAACAAGCTAAGTGAGTCAACTATACCGAGCATTGCTCACGGTCCGTGCGATACCGGCTGTAAAGAAGGATCACAATCGGACACTCAACAATCTGAACAGGGAGAACGAAGAAGAATCACTCAAAATGCAGGAAGTGGATTCGAAAATGAAAACCTACGAATGACGAAGTATGAAATTTAGACGGATTGAGAGAGAAAGTACCAAAATCAAGAAGAGAGTACGAGAAGGATCGGAGATGAGATCAGCGGAGTAGACATGACGAGCAATCAAGAAGGCTAGGGCTAGCCCTAGGCCGCATATCAGGTGGACGAAGAACGCCTCTGCAATCGATACGGAAGGCGAAGCTTTACTGGCCATCTCTTTCTTCTCCGTCTCCATTACTGTATTTTCTCGTAGCTCATACGGCGAATTCCCGCTGAATGTTCAATGAAGGAAATAGAAGAGAAATTAACGCGGGTGTTTCGATTTTTTTCCCCCCTTTTTGTTGAAGAAACTCCAGCAATTTTATAATTAATTGGATGTATATAATAATTTTCTTCACAATTATTTAAACTACAACATTTATTATACTTTAATGTCGAATTTTATGTTATGTTAGACTAAGAGTTCTGTTGTTTTTTTTTTTTTTTTTTCCTTTAAAA
>NW_019268530.1:923786-925221 GCF_002738365.1 Cucurbita moschata
TTTTTTTTTTTTTTTTTTCCTTTAAAATATTTTCATATTTTGAAAAATAAAAACAAATCTTTATATATATATATATATATATATCGTGTGTTTTTACTAATATGAAGTATATCGACAATATATCGTTTAAATACTTTCTAAAAATTTATCATGTTTTCTTCATTTTCTCATGTTTTACTACTTATGTGATGTCCCATGTTGGTTGGGGAGGAGAACAAATCACCCTTCATAAAGGTGTGGAAACCTTCAGACGCGTTTTAATGCCTTAAGGGAGAGCCCAAAAGGAAAAGCCCCAAGAGGACAATATCTGCTAGCCATAGATCTGGATCGTTACAAACGATATCAAAGCCAAACACCGGACGATGTATCAGCCTTCTCGCTGTTCTCCGAAGGGGGGTAGACACGAGACTGTGTGCCAATAAAGACGCTGGGTCTCGAAGGCAGTGTACCAGTAAGGATGCTGGGTCTCGAAAGGGGGTGGGTTGTGATGTCCCACATTGGTTGGGGAGGAGAACAAATCACCTCTTATTCTCCTAACAGACAAGTTTTAAAGCCTTGAAGGAGAGCCCAAACCTAAAGAGAACCGTGTTTATTTTTAATACTTCATTCTTATCTTATGATATAAGGTGAAGAAAATGAGTGTTAGAGGCATATTAAACCATTTGTCAACATCTCACTATCTTACAACAAAATGGCCAATGTAATGGGATTTCCCCTCTTTAGGAACATTATAGAAGCAATTATTATTTCTATTTACAACCCTTGGCTTCACTTTAGACCCAAATTGGCCTAAAACTCGAGGGATACATTTTTGTAGCCATTTAAAAGGGGAGAGGACTTGACTCGTCTCCCTATGAAACATGGCTAAAAGTCGAAAAAGTTGACATTTTAACTGTACTTTCAGTAGGGTTAGACCATACGAAAGCCTTCCATAAATGTTTGTGTTTACGTCTTGTTTGATGTCGACGAGTTATTTGCTCTGCTTCTGATCTCCTTAGTATTTCCCACATTACCTTTACGTCCTGATAGCCACATGTTTCCACATCATCGTTAAGGTTCAGTAATCCTTCATCTGTCCAACCTTTAAAATGTGAGAAATTTGAATATTTGTTTTATTAAATTCCTATAAAATAAATTCATTATAAGTTAAAAATAGTAATTTTGATGCCCAACAATAAGAAGTGGTCCAAAAAGGTCAGCCATAGGGACATATTCCTTGGTGGAAGCATCTTTGTTTTTTTACAAAATAATAATAATTTTAGAAAAAGAAAAAAGGGAGGGTGAGAGATGTCTTTTTTTTTTTTTTAATTCTTATTATTATATTTATTTTATATTGAATCTCTATTTTTCAGGCATTGACAATGCTTTGTGACTTGGAGGCATAATTTAAAATAAAGATTAAAAAAAAAAAAAAAAAAAAAAAAAAAAAAAAAAA
>NW_019268530.1:925501-949961 GCF_002738365.1 Cucurbita moschata
ATTAAAAAAAAAAAAAAAAAAAAAAAAGCTTTGTGTGAAAGAGATGTTTTTCCAAACCTCCTTTATAAGGTTAATTAATTAAAATTCTTAGAAAGTGGAAATTTTCAGGTCATTATTTCACTTTAATTAATACTAATAACCTTTTAGGATAATCCATCTAAAAAATAGTATTTAAAAAAAAATTAACACAATGTATATTTTTTAAATTTGCTAAAATATAATATTAAAAAAAAAAACTATTTGAAGTGAATTTAAATTTCAACTTTTTTTTAAAAAATAAATAATAATAATAATTCTTTTTTTATTTTTAAATAATTTGATCTTACTTCTTTCTTCCTTTTTTAATGTCCGTAAACTAAATTAATTATGATTAAAACTTAATCTCCAACCGACTTAATGAATTTCAACCATACACCTATTTAATCGCTGACGTGTCTTCAAACTTTTCAATTAATTTACTCTTTTTACAAAAAAAAAATTATAAAATCATTTAAATAAATAAATATATTATTTTTATGTAAATTAAATTGTGTTATCATTTCATCCTAAACCGTAACCGTTATTAGCCGTTGTATTTATAATTTAATTATATATCCCTAAATAAGTTACAAATAAATGAAAAAAAAATTAATGAGATTAATTACGTAATAAAGATTTTTTATTGTATTAAAAAAAACAAAAAAATTTAATCAAATAATAATAAACAAAGACCAAAGCTGAATGGAGTGAGGTGTACGGACGAAGCAAGAAGTTGAAATTGAGGAAGACGACGTTACGGGAAGAAACTAAGAGAAGGGGGAAAAGACTAACCATTTTTGCGAGTTTTAAGACGGCCGTAAACGGCGAGCCAAACACGGCGTACAGGAAGAATCATCTGATGCCAAAAACCCATGCCTGTTTCTCCTCCGCCTGCAGAGCCGCCCACCGCCGCTCACTCGATCACCGAACACGGCCAGACTCACCGGCCGACCACCACCTACAGTTCCTTTTTTCTAGAGAGAGAAGAAAGCTATGGAAAAACGATGATAATGGAGGGTTGTTAATATAGTCTGAAGGGGAGTCCACCATCACGTGACCAGCAGAAGCTATAATTAATTTTTTTTTTTTATAATTTTAATATATATTTGTAATTGTTTATTTTGTGTTCTAATGGGGAATAATATATATTAAATACACTTCCTTTTATTATTCGGATTTCCATTAATTCTGGACCTTATAATATATGATATATCTTTAAACTTATCTACATCACTTAAATTAGACCTAAGTTTTAAATTTCATCCACTTTGGTTAGTTGTTGGGTACATTCATGTTTCAAAAGAAAATTAAAAACTTCACATTTAATTCAAATTTCAAAATTTCCACATTTTCCTTCAATTCATTTATATTAAATTAAAAAAAATAAAGAATAAACTGTTACTATGGAATTCAAATCTCGATCATTTTTAAAATTTATACATTAATTACAAATTAATTTTTTTTAAGGGTTCAAATATATAGAAATTAATATATAGAAATATGATCAAGTAAAGATTCAATTTAATTTTTTTATAGGATAGGTTGAAAATGTCAACTCATACTTTATTTATATGTTTGAACTCGTGGACATAGAGAAATATCGTCGTAATTTAATATCATGCTTGAAGTTTTTATTTATTTATTTATTTTTTTCGAAATTCAAGTAGGTTATTTTTTAAATAATAGTTGTTAAATTCTTATTATTAATTTTAGAAATGGACTAATAATTAAAATATTAATTTGGAAAATTAGAATAAAGTGTGGCCTAACTAGAATAAGAAGGAAACAACTTGCTTGGTATGCCACATGACATCATTTGATTTTGAAAACAAATTTGTGTCGGTAAAGAAAGGAGAAATTATAATCAAAACTTGAAAATTTTCCAATTTTTAGTCTATGATTTGGTTGCCAATTTAAGGGTTAGGTTGTTTTATTAAAAAAATATAAATTAAAATTGACTCGTTTTGTCAAGTCTTACTATTTAAGAATGAATTAGGTACCATTATCCTTCTTTTTCTTTCTTTCATTTCGTCCCGTTTTAATTAGTTCGGTATTGTTTTGAATGCCTACGACTTATCTGAAATTGTAGTTTTATGCATGGTTGATATTATTTACGTCACATTATAAATTAAAAATCATGACATTACCTTTCGAGTTCGACGGTTCTTCCTCTTCAAACACAGTAACAATCCGAACCTTTCTTTTTAAAATTTTTATTATGAGTTATATTTATTTAAATTGAATTTGTTCAATCTTGTCGGCTGTGTTCACTGTCATTATAATGTTTATGCACATATTTGAACAAATTTGATTCGATGATGTGAAAATAATACATGAAATTCATGTTGGTGGTTTTTTTTTTTAACAACTCGAAAATCAACTTGAAAATAAAGAGTTGGGTTAAGTTTTGTTCTGTTCGGTTGGATTGTCAATCCAACTAACTCAAACTTTTGGGTCGGTCCAAAAAAATTCCCTCAACCTAAGTACATCCCTAGTTCAATTCGACGTCTATTTCGACCAAGTTGATTATACCCTAAATTTTGTTACTAAAGAGACTAACACTCCCTCCCACTGCTTAGAAGCATACGGTTTCATGTTCTATTTCACTCTTTGATGGGGTTCTTTTCACCCTTCCTTCACTGGTAGGTCACCCAGGAGTATTCAGCCTTGCAAGTTGGTCCTTGCTGATTCACACGAGATTCCACGTGCCCCATGCTACACGGGTCAGAGCATAAGCCAGTGATACTTTCGGCTACTGGACTCTCGCCATCTAGGGTGCAATACTCCACCGCTTCGCCTAGCAACATAACGCTTGTATTGCTAGCGTTGAATTCAAAACAAAACCTCTCAAGCACATAGAATAATACAATAGCTATATTTGGTACAAAAATAAACTTTTCATCGTGCAATAAGAATGAACATTAAAATCGAGATGAATTTATAAAAAGAATAAGCTTTAGAAGTAGGATATTTACGAACAAAGGACAATTGAAATTTCAAAAGTTGTAGCTATTATTGTTGCACAAGTTGATGTTAGACCCTTCCTTGGAAGAACACAAGAGAATGGAACAAAAAATAAAATAAATTAATTATTTTCTACTTTTGGCTGCCAAACATTAGAAAATATGGGAGAGGCAAAGTTTTTATTTTCTTTAAACTCTTGGTGGTGAGCTTTTATTGAAAATAAATATTTTAAGAAAAAAAATTAAATAATAGTACCCATCTTATATGGCCTACCATATAATTAAAAAATAAATTAAAAATTATTTCATATATAATCCTTTAACAATTTAAATTAAAAAAAAAAAAGTAATTAATTTTGTAAATTTTAAATTAGGTCAACTCTTCTTTTTTGAAATATTAATATATTGAAAAAAATGAATTAAGTGAATATTCGAAGCTACCCTCCATAAGCATGTTTATTAAATATGCGCTATGTTTTTTATTTTTAATTTTTTTAAAATGATATGTGTTTAGAAATTTCATATATAAAAATTCAAAAGTAAATTTCAATAATAGGGCTTAGCTAAGCCTGATCTCATACAATGATACAACCATGGGTTTTAAAGATTATAAATTGAATTATATATAAAATAAATAAATTCAATTAATTTGTTGGCTAATTACCATTGGTTTCAATTGTTTAGTACTATTAATTATAATATTATTGAATAATGTCCATCATAGTTTATAAAATGAGATCATGTCACACTTATTAATTATTTTTAATTCCCATTTAGGTTGGTGGCTAAGCTTTTTTGGCATGTGGGTTGGGATGATTTTGTCATAAAAATATCATAAAAAAAGATTAATTAAATCGTTAAATTACTGCATTATTTGTACTTGAAAAAGAGATATTTATACATTATGATCTAAATATATTTTTTTAATAAATAAAATAATCAATTTGAACATAACTCAACTAGTTAAGACATATAATCTCGACTAAGAGATCAGAAGTTTGAATATCTTAATCTCTTAATTATATAATTACGAGAGTAAAATTAAATAATTTTTTTCATTGTCTCTATTTTTATATTATATTTTACAACCCAAAGTAAAATTTATGTAAGAAACAAATTATAGATTAACCCAATATCGTGGAGAATATTGAAACAAAAACACTTACGAACAACTTTCGTAAAAGCTATGGTCATGGGCCCAGAATTAAGCCCATTTCGGGAATATGGGCCGATTCTGATTTACGAATTGGGCCCAGCTACAAATCGTCATTCCATCCAATATTTGTGAAAATAAAATATAATTTATTCATGCACTAATCACTAATGTTCCTTCTTCTTGGCTGATGAAAAGGTGTTTTTAACATCAACAACGCGTGCGTCATATATATTTCTTCTATCCTTCTGTTACCAAAAACGACATCAATTACTAAAAATGGGTATAATCTAAAGCAAATTCGATCAAAATAAGCTTAAATATACATAGATGACCAAATTACAATGGATTGGTAGTAGGTAAAATAGAGACTTGTGTCATTCATCTTTGAACATGACCACGAACACAAGTACCACCATTTTTTTTTTCATTATTTATTTTTCCTTGGAATTAAATTAAATTAAATAAAAACTAGTTGGCTTCACAAAGTTTCAACCCAAAATTAGGAAAATTAAAATTATATATTTTATATTGAAAAAAAATTAATGGTTTTTAGGCTTGGGTTAAAACGCACTATGAAAAAGTTGGGGCAACCAATACCCTATCCTTTTAGGCCCCACCATCACCTAAAACACCTACCCTCACCAACCCCATTTTCTCACCAACTTTTTTCCCTATATTTTTTTTGCGTATATTTATAATTAAAAAATTAGACGTTTATTTAGATATTAGTAATATATTTCAACCCGAACTTAACTTAATTTACTATTATATATATTTCTAACTAATACATAAAATGTTATTTATGATATTAATAGTCTTCGAGTTAAAATTTAGGGACTTAATACAAAATTAATGAGGCGTTTAGAGGGTAAAACTATTTTGGTAGGATTTATTTAACCCAAATTCATCGAGTATAGAGTAGTAGTTAATAGACATTTTTATCGATTAAAAAATTGATATGCACCACCCTAATTGATATTGTTAATAAAGAAAATATTTATTAATCGATTTTTTAATGCGTAATTTCTAGGCTTTCTCTTATTTTAATTTGGGCTATTTTGATTGTTTCACTGTAGTAATATCTAATATGTATATAAAATAAATTTAAAATTTACATGTCTTTATTGTTATTATTTAATGAAATAATTAATACATTTAAAAATTAAACACATAAGTTACATCAAAATGTCCACTAGTGAAATACCTAATTAACTAATTAAATAAATGAAAAGTTACCTCTACGTCAAGCTCCAATAATTAAAAAAATTAATATTTCTCTTTACACCTACTAAATTAGTAGGTTTTAAAAGTTAAAAGAATTGCATGAGGATTAAAAGCATTTAGTAAGACTTAAATAGCGTTTATTATTTAATAATTTAGACTATATAATTTATAAATATCATAGATTTGTAATTAATTTAATCTAAGTAAAAAATGAAATTAAATCTTAAAAATAAATTTAAGCTCAAAATTATTACAAATTTAAAAGATAAAATTAATGAAAATAATTTTTTTTTGACGTAAAATTAAAGGTAATATGGTATTTAAAGAAAGAAAAGGAAGAAAATGAAAATTTGGACAAGAAAAAATTTCAAAATTCCCGTTTACTCCCTTCACCAACCCCCAAATTTTTGACCCATCTTCAACACAATTCATTATATCTTCAACTAAAATTTCCCTCGTCGAATTCAGAAGAACACGATAAACGTGAATCGGAAAAGGTTCATCTGTTCTTCTTCTTCTTCTTCAATCAGCTAAAATCATCGCCATTGAAATGGCCACTGAAACGGTTCACGACTTCATTTTCCGGTCGAAATTGCCGGATATCTACATCCCTAAGCACCTACCTCTGCACTCGTACTGCCTTCAAGAAAAGATGGCAGAGATCGGCCACCGGACCTGTCTAATCAATGCCGTCACTGGTGAATCCTTCACTTATTCCGACGTCGACCTCGCCGCTCGCAAGGCCGCCTCTGGATTGTACAAACTCGGTATTGCAAAAGGCGATGTGATCATGCTTCTCCTCCCGAACTCACCGGAATTCGTCTTCGCTTTCCTCGGCGCATCGTACCTTGGCGCGATTATGACGGCGGCGAATCCTTTCTTCACTGCGGCAGAGATCGCGAAGCAAGCTAAAGGATCGAAGGCGAAATTGATAATCACGCAATCGTCGTATTACGAGAAAGTTAAGGAAATAACAGAGCAATTATCTGATGCTAAAATCATGACCGTCGATTCTCCGTCGCTAGGTTGCTTATCGTTCGCCGATTTAATCCAGGGAGGCGATCATAAGATTCCGGTATCGTTCGCCGATTTAATCCAGGGAGGCGATCATAAGATTCCGGCGGTGGAGATCAGTCCTGACGACGTCGTTGCTCTGCCGTACTCCTCTGGAACCACCGGATTGCCGAAAGGAGTGATGCTAACACATAAAGGATTAGTGACGAGTGTGGCTCAGCAAGTGGATGGAGAAAATCCGAATCTGTACTACAGAAACGACGATGTGATTTTGTGCGTTTTGCCGCTTTTTCATATCTATTCGCTTAATTCGGTTCTGCTCTGCGGGTTGCGCGCCGGTGCGACGATTTTGATCATGCCTAAATTTGAGATCGGTTCGCTTTTGCAATTGGTGGAGAAATACAGAGTTTCAATTGCGCCGATTGTGCCGCCGATTGTTCTCGCCATTGCGAAGTCGCCGGACTTGGAGAAGTACGATTTGTCGTCGATCAGAATGATTAAATCTGGCGGAGCTCCGCTCGGGAAGGAGCTTGAAGATACCGTGAGGGCCAAGTTTCCCAAGGCTGTGCTCGGTCAGGTGCGCCAAATTCATAATTTAATTACAAAATAAAATTTTATTCAGAAGTCCACGTGTAAATTAATTAATTAATTATTTTTTTTTTTTTTGCAGGGATATGGAATGACAGAGGCGGGTCCTGTACTAACGATGGGTTTAGCATTTGCGAAGGAGCCATTTCCGATGAAGCCAGGAGCCTGCGGCACCGTCGTGAGAAACGCCGAGATAAAGATCGTCGACACAGAAAACGGCGGCTCGTTACCCCGAAACACGCCGGGAGAGATCTGCATCAGAGGCGACCAAATCATGAAAGGCTATCTCAACAATCCGGAGGCAACCGCCGCCACAATCGATAGCGAAGGCTGGTTGCACACCGGAGATATCGGCTTGATCGACGACGATGACGAACTCTTCATCGTCGATCGGTTGAAGGAACTGATTAAGTACAAGGGATTCCAAGTCGCGCCGGCGGAACTCGAAGCTCTGTTGCTCACTCATCCGGTCATCTCCGATGCCGCCGTCGTTCCGTAAGAATCAATTGATTCGATTAGATTTCCAATTCCGATTTGTTTATTTATT
The DNA here is from genome assembly GCF_002738365.1 of Cucurbita moschata. NCBI lineage: Eukaryota > Viridiplantae > Streptophyta > Magnoliopsida > Cucurbitales > Cucurbitaceae > Cucurbita > Cucurbita moschata. The sequence goes on from NW_019268530.1 coordinate 933,012, forward strand.
ATCATTAATTTTGTACGTGTGGTGAATTGCAGAATGAAAGATGAACAAGCTGGAGAGGTTCCCGTTGCGTTCGTAGTGAAATTGAAGAACTCCGAAGTGACTGAGGATGAAATTAAACAATTTATATCAAAACAGGCATGTAATCTTATTTTGTTCTCTTAACTCTCATTTTTATTCTATTTTTAAATTTAAAAAATATTCAATTTATAAATTCACTTTATTCGCTAGTTAAACAATTATGGAAAATGAAACGATATTTTAAAGATTAAAATAGACATGTTTTAAATTTAAGGACTAAAAAATATATTTACAAATTTTATGAGCAAAAATATATATTTTTAATTTTTAATTTTAGATATTAGGAAATTAAATTCGTATATTTCTAAAAATTTTATGACAACGGTGCAGGTGGTTTTCTACAAGAGAATAAACCGGGTTTTTTTCATAGACGCAATTCCGAAATCGCCCTCCGGCAAGATCTTGAGGAAGGAGTTAAGGGCAAAGTTGGCAGCTGATTTTCCAATTCCTACTTAATTTCCTTTTTCTTTTTATTAATTTTTTTTTTCAATTTCACCCACTACTAAATGCCAATGCAAGTCTCTTATTTTTCCTCTCTTGTTATTATTACTTTTTTTTTATATTTTAAATATAAATATATATATATATATTTATATTTATATGGAAACTTCAAATCTTTTCATATGTATATATTAGATAATGTTTTTTTTTATTGCAATTATGAATAATCATCCAAATTAGCTCACACATCGGGGTATTAATTACCATACACACATAAATGTATTATCCTTAATTGTTGCCTTGGTCCCACATGGGTCGATGGGTACACATGGAGTGTTAAGTAGGTTTGGCAAGTACGTTAAGGATAAGACTAAGTATTGGTGGTAATTATGGACATTAGTGCAGTGACGTACTGTATACTATATATTTTTTTTAAGAGAAAATTTATAATTCATTATGCAAAATCGAAAGGTTGAAGATTTATCTTGTAATTTATTCCATCAAGCAATCAATCGAGCAATGACGAACACATCATGACACGGTCGAGTATTGAGCAACAAGCTCGAATATTTCTCATGAATGCATAATGTTAATCTTGAGGTTCAAATCTCTTTGAAAGAGTATGAATGAGGATGGTAAGATATGTTACAACAACAGGGCGTAAATGATACAAACACTATAAATGCACAACATTTCTCCAACTCTAATTTATCCTGCTTTTGGTTTTTACTTCATCATATGGCTCAAAAACTCGCCTCCTCTGTGCTTGGTCGCCTCAAGAAATATCGTAAACTATTTGATATAACCTGTAAAAACGACATAAATCGTCAATTGGGTTCGGTAACGAACAATGTTGTAAGTAAGTTGTAACCAGTAATCTAAATGTTTACCAACCTGCTGAAGAGGTTTGATGAGGGCTTTGCCCTTGTAGCTAACATGAAATTTAGTCTTAGCCAACAGTCCCTGCAGCCAGGACAAAGAGAGTTGTAATACTACTAACAGTGAAGGCCTGCAAATTCAACACTGAAAATAGTCACCTCGGTGTCGAATTCTCCCGATTCAACTGCAACGTTTATGTCCGTGATGATCTTCACAAGATCCACCAATAATCCCGGTCGATCAGCGGTCTCCACATACAGTAAGCTGTAAAGGGTCAAGGAAAAACTTTGAAAAATTGCACTCTCACTTCACATATACAGGATTAACAAGAGTTGGCAAGTCAAGTTTCGAAAATTATTGCCATTGCGTCAATGATTTTCTGAGGAAACAGACGAGCATTACCTTCGGTCAGGACCGTCATCTTGTATGGTTATGTGCGTAGCAATGTCCACATCGACCTAAGAAATTACATGTCACAAATCAAGCAAGGGAGCAAACATCATTCCACTCAGAAACATTTGAAAGGATGAATATAAAATGTTCAAACAAATAGCTAGATTGAGTGAAACAGACGTGTATTGAGAAGTAAAACAAGAAAGCAAACTTATTTCTCACACAAAAGGGACGGTAACGGTCCAAGCTACTGGTAGCAGATATTGTATTCTTTGGGCTTGCTCTCAAGGTTTTTAAAACGCATCTGTTAGGGAGAGGTTTCCACGCGCCCTTATAAAGAATGGTTCGTTCTCCTCCTCAACCGATGTTCGTTCACATGAGATCCCACATCGGTTGGAAAGAAGAACAAACCAGTTTTTATAAGGGTGTGGAAATCTCTTCCTATAGAAAACGCGTTTTAAAAACTTTGAAAGGAAGCCCAAAAGTGAAAGTCCAAAAAGCACAATATCTGCTAGCGGTGGGCGTGGTAGGACAAGGTTCTGCAGGTTTCTACACCATCCTATGGATTTGCGAACCGGGGAAAGCCAACATTTGAGCCTATTATAACCTTGTTAGCCAGCTAATATGAGAAATTATGCAAAAAGAGAGCAGAGGAGGGAACATGATGTCTAGTTTTATACCCCACAAAAAGAAACATAACAACAATTTCATGCAATAGCAGATATGATATGAAGAAAAAGCTCCACAGTATATGAATCAAAAAGCACCACAGCCAGTCTTGAAATGGAAAGTTGTTTAAGACCTGTTGTGGCGGTGGCATGACTCCAAACGCTGCTCCCATTGCTAACTGAGCACTTGATTCCTGAACAACCATTTCAAATTTAGGAACTTAAAAAATTGTTAGAAGATCCACCCAGAATGAATCTTGATAAGATCATACCGGATGAAACTCAAGCAAGTTGTTTATAATCGTCAAACGAATTGCCTCAAGCAACTCTGGATCATCTACCTTTCTTCCGGTGTCTCTGCATATAAGCACAACAATCAAAAATCAAAATCCGACCGATTTTAAGTCTAAATTTAACTGAAGGTATTAATGTTTGTGTTGGTAAGGTCCACATAACCAAAGGGTTGTCCAAATCAGTTCACTAGTATTGTCATATCACTTTATATACCACGAAAGAGGGCGTTTATCGGTCTTTTGAGGCATAGCTGCAATGTCATGGGACTGCAAAATTTACTAACCAAGTATCACATCTTTCTAACAGCAATTATAAACAACCTACCACTCGGTAACGAAAAAGACAGCATCGGAGTGTCTAAATGTAACAACCTGATACTTCAAGTTCAGCATAGTAACTACAGAATAAGAACAACTACCCACTCTTTTTAACTAACAAACAAGTAACCCAATACTTACGCTTTTGTGATCGAAAATCTGTTGTGCTTGCCAGAAGAATCCAAAAAGACATTCGCCTTGACGACATTGAGCCCCAGGTTTTTCAGAGCATTCATCTGCATCCAATGCATTTCTAACGACGATTATAGGAAATGACAACGGACAAGACAACCCAAAAAGCTCCCAAAATGGAATGTTAAAGATGACTTCGTAAATACGAAAACATAGCATTGTACCGTGTCGAGAAGTGCTCCAAGCCGATCGCCAAAGGTTATTTCCACAACAGTTGCATCTTGATCAGAGTCCTGGTCTATTATAACTATGGGCGTTGGAATTGTATCAGTATCACCGTTACTTCCATCCTGTTGTGCAACCACTCCCAAGAGAGGGAGAGGTCCAACAAAAATTAAGAACAAACATCCAACAATTGCAAATCATATGTATCGATACCTTCAGTACCTCAACAGCTGTAGCTGATGATGCTCGTGGAATGCTCTTCATGTTGGAAGAAGACCATCTGTGATGGATCAGCAGTAAGCTTATAAAAATATCTTCACAAAAACTAAAATGATTTTCATTCTTAAAGGAAACATTGGAATTCTTAGCCAAATTTTAAAAACATGTTCTTAAAACTAATTCACATGGTGGACTTCCTAAATCCAATTAATCTCCGAGCTGAGAGGGGAGTATTCAAAATATACACATAATTCATCTGCTTAAGCTTAAAATCCAGTGGTGATTTGACGTCAACAACTTCTTAATTAACAGAGAGAATTTAGAAACCTAAGATTGTTACATATCACGAACGAGAGATTCAAGCATGAATTACTAGTCCAAATGATCTTCAGCTTGAAATAGTAATAAATCTAAACAGAAATCTCAATAATGTCCAATCCAAATTGGACCAATATGATAAAATTAAGCAGAAAAACACACCAAATCAATCAATTGAAACTCATACCTTCCCCTTTGGATTAGGCAGAAACACTTGTTCTGATAAGCAAGGGAGCTCTTGAACGAACCCCCAGTCGCCAAACGACTTTCAGAAGATTTGAAGGTCCAAGAACTGCAACTGGAGTGAAGCCCAGAGCACCAAGAAGCCATAGCCACAGCCACAGTCATGGCGGGAAGGTTGAGAAGAGGAGCGAAAAACGCAAACCCAGAAGCAAAAATCGGAAGCAATGGGAGGTAAAAGAGAAGCTAGAGAGAAGAGAGTGAGATCAAAGAAGGGAAATCAGAGAACATTCTGAGTTCAGAGAAGGATTCAGAAGGAGAGAAATGGGCAGTGAGGAAGAAGAATACGACCCATCTGGACCCGAGTGATCTCGAAATATCCGCCATTGGAGATGGATAGGTAGATTCCTCATGACAATTTATCTTCTTTTTCGTTCACTCTTTTTTTTTTTTCTTTTTTTTTTTCCGGAAATTTGTTTGACATTTCATGATTCATCGTAAATAATTGCAATGATTATATATATAATATTAAAATACTTCTCCACAGTATTTTAATGAATGTTTAACCTAAACTATTCTTGGAGCATATGCCTCCTAACTTAGTGCTACGTGACGAATTTCATTAAAAGGAATCCAGTAAAGAAAAGCATTTAATTTTAGTAATTAAAAGGTTTATTGAAATGAATTAAATAATATTAATAATTTTCATACAAATATTTATTTTTTAACAAAGCTAATAATAGGATTAAAATACAAGAACTAACATGTTATTTTAATATTTAATTTTAGTCTATGTAGGTTCATAAATCTAAAAATTAATTCTTTAAGGTAAGTTTTAAGATTAGTTTTTGAAATTAAAAAAAAAAAAAATTGGAAATATCATCAAATAAATTTATTAAAAGTACAATATTTTGATTATAGGAGGAAAATCGTATTTTATAATTATTATTTTATTTTATTTTATTCTGTTGTTTTTTAAATTTGAGAGTGAGAAATCCAGTTGGAATTGGGACCAGTTGATCGCTAGAACCTTCCAATTATAGCGACGCGTTTGGTTCATAAAATTCGAATTTCTCATCTTTTTCTCCAATTATCTTTTTTCTTTTTCAGGATTTATTATCTTTTTCCCGTTCTCTCTCTCTCTGAAAAAGACAGATTAGTGTGGGCTTCACCCAATTTTTATATGTGGGCCTTTTGTTTGTTACTGTATTAACTTGGGAATGGCCCACATTGTCATTAATAAATTCATTAATTTTTACGATTGGGCCATTTGTTTGTCACTGTATTAACTTGGGCTCAGCCCACATTTTGATTAACTAATTCATTAATTTTTACGATTGGGCCATTTGTGTGTCACTGGATTAACTTGGGCTCGGCCCACATTTTCATTAACCAATTCATTAATTTTTACGATTGGGCCTTTTGTTTCTTACTGGATTAACTTGGCTCATTAACCAATTCATTAATTTTTACGATTGGGCCTTTTAGTTACTGTATTAACTTGGGCTCGGCCCACATTTTAATTAACTAATTCATTAATTTTTACGATTGGGCCTTTTGTTTGTAACTGTATTAACATGGGCTTGGCCCACAATTTATTAATCAATTCATTAATTTTTACGATTGGGCCTTTTGTTTGTTACTGTATTGACTTGGGCTCGGCCCACATTTTCATTAACCAATTCCTTAATTTTTACGATTGGGCCTTTTGTTAGTTACTGTATTAACTTGGGCTCGGCCCACCTTTTCATTAACCAATTCATTAATTTTTACGATTGGGCCTTTTGTTTGTTACTGGATTAACTTGGGCTCGGCCCACATTTTTATTAATCAATTCATTAATTTTTACGATTGGGCCTTTTGTTTGTTCCTATATTAACTTGGGCACGGCCCACATTTTCATTAACCAATTCATTAATTTTTTACGATTCGGCCTTTCGTTTGTTACTGGATTAACTTGGGCTCGGCTCACATTTTCATTAACCAATTCATTAATTTTTACGATTGGGCCTTTAGTTTGTTACTGTATTACCTTGGGCTTGGCCCACATTCATTCATTAATTCATTAATTAGCTAGAACTCTTGCTCAACTACTTTTTGAAATTAGAATTAATCAGAATTAATAATTATTAATTTAGAAGGAAAAATATTTATTCATATTACCCATCACTAAATTTCATATTAATTTTGCTTTAAGCAATGCAGAAATCCAGTAGTAAACTCCAAGAATTTGGAAATTAATATCTTCCATTGTTGGCAACCTCAAAAACCTTAGAATTCAAGCATATTTATATGTTTCATCCTAAATTCTCAGCTCGAACACATGAACTCAAAATGAACAAACCATCATCTTCCTTAATTTTCCTTCTGGTTGTGTTTTTTTCTTGTCTTGGAATCTCGGTTGCTGATTCTCATAATGTCTTTGATTCTTGTCCAACAGCCACTGATAGAATTGACTTCATCAATGGCTTCCCTTGCAAGAACCCCACCATTGTTAGGACCGATGACTTCACCTCAGCAAAGTTAACGGGACCGGTCAATACCGATGATCGGTTCAGCTCGTTGGTGAAGGTCGTCACGGCTGCAGACTTCCCTGGCTTGAATTCGCTCGGGCTATCTATCTCTAGAACTGATTTGGGCACGGATGCCATCGTTTCTCCTCACTCGCATCCGAGAGCCACGGAGATGTTCTTTGTGAATCAAGGTACGTATTGGGTTGAGCGGTGATTTAACATGGTATTAGAGTAAGGAGTTGTGTATTTAACATGGTATTAGAGTAAGGAGTTGTGTGTTTGTCTTCCTTGCAGGCATCGTTCTAGCTGGATTCATTGATACCAAAAACCGACTCTTTCAAGAGTTTTTAAAACCAGGCGACGTAATCGTATTTCCAAAGGGGTTGTTGCACTTCTGTCTGAATTCTGGTTATGAGACCGCTACCATTTTCTCTGTGTATAACAGTCAGAACCCAGGAGTCGTGAACGTCAATGGTGCCATGTTCAAGCCTGCTGATTCAAGTCATTTCATAGACAAGTTCCTTGACAAATTAAAAGCTCTTTCTTCACTACCAAATCTCAAATTCAACCCAAATGTAACTCTACCGAGATACATAAGCTTGTAAAATTATAGATTCGTTTGAAAAGAAAATGCACAAGTTTACATGAGACACGGCAAATCATTCTCCAAATAATCACAAAAGAATCATGAACAAATGAAAACATCACGAGTCTAATGATTTAAATCTATCTCGACTCCTATAAACCCACGACTCCTATAAACACTCACTCAATCATGTAGCTCATATTATGGGATCTAATGTATTAATAAGAAATTTATATTTTAATACATGAAGAGAGATATACACGATCTAATTTATATGTTACGAGATACAACATCGAACCAAAACATCTTCCGTCGAATATGATATAGATACGACCTCGAGACTTTACTTGCAACAAATTGAAGGACATTAATCTAAGTAAGTGATAAAATACTATTGATTTTGATGTCTTTCCTGTATCATATGTTCTTAAAATAATAAGATATGATCCATGGAAAGATTCATCGGTATAGAACTATTATATCTTTTGAACAGTATTACACATGCCGGGGTTTCGAGCGCACCAGAGTGGTTGAATTGGTTCGGCTCCGATGCCTCTCTTCACCATTCTATTTCTCCACTCATTCAAACGGTCTGTTGCCTCGGCGTACCTCTTCTTACCGCTTTCGTCTCGGTTTCCAGACCAAAGTGACTCCGCCATTGCTGAAGTGCGAGGCCATAGCCGAGCATCCAGCACCGTTGGGTCGGCTTGTTCAGACCACAATGCCACTTCCCCGCCCAACACCAATTTAGCTTCCTCTTCACTCAGTTTATAAGTTATGTCGTAGTTATATATAGTTTGCCATGTTTTGAAAGGTCCACACCATGACCCTCCATTTTTATACTCACCATTTTCTTGTTCATCATACTGACTATTGTTTCCAAGAAAGTCCCCATGGCCACAGTCCAAATAATAGTATTCTGACGACGACACGATCGCTCGATACCCCGAAGAAACGATTCTTTTCGTATTGTTAACACCATTGTTCCAAGTCTGCAAGATGATGTTCTCACGAGGGAGAAACTCTGGTCGAACTCTGACTATGTCATCGAGCAATACGTCTTCCCAATAGACGACGGTTCGGTTAAGGGAGTGAATGAAAGGGAAGGTGGTATTGACAAAGATCTCAAGAACTTGGCTGAGAGTTCCACCATTTGATAAGAAGGATTTGATCAATGGATCAGCCTTCCAACATCCCGGGACAATCTCATCCACGCCTGAGTGGTAAAACGATTCGGGGAAAAGATCGACGACATCCCGAACGACGTTTTTGAGGACTTCATACGTCTTGGGGTTCAAGGGATTCAAATGGCCAGTCCCTGGCTCTGAAGCCAGCCGGTCTTCCCATTTGTACCCTGCAGGTAACCAGAACATATTTGCACATGACACTATCTCAGGGTAAGCCAGAGCCCATGAGCCAGTATGTCCTGCAAATTACATCACAATTCTCTACATTATTATGGCAAATTCATTCATCATCATCATATTATCATCATCATCCAGCTGAATTCAATACTCTAAACCAGTTCCCCGAGAATTTATGATACATTCAACCCAATTTCATACAGAATAAAACAGGGGAAGTAAGGGATTTTCAACCATATATACAGAACCAAACAAGTAATGATCATACAATCAACAACCCAATTGGCGGATTCAGATTTAAAGATCAAAATCAAGAGAGTTTAACTCACCAGGGGAGTCAATTTCCGGCATGACTCGAACTCCGCGTTCCATTCCGAACTTGACAATTCGTCGAACATCTTCAGGGGAATATTTCATATCATCTCTATAAGCCCCTTTAGCACCAAGCTCCGGCTCCAATGGCAGCACAAGAGGGAAAGAATGTGAGTCGGTTATATGCCAATGGAAAACATTAAGCTTATTCATACCCATCGCCTCAATCGTCCGTAAAATATGCTCCACTCCATAGTAATTCCTCGACGTATCGAGAATCAACCCTCTGTGTTGAAACAATGGCGCATCCCAAATCGAAACCCCAACCGGGACTCGAAGTGGGTCACCCCAAACAAGCTGAGAGAACGTCTCGAGGCCTCTCATGGCGCCCCAGACCGTAGACGAGACCAAATTGGCGGAGCCGGTGAGGGAAATGTGGAGAGAATATGATTCGTTGACGCCATTCTGGAGTGGGGCAGAGAGATCGGCGACGGAGACGGTGAGTTTCTGCAAGGGAGAGGCAGAGGAGGAGATGTTGACTGAAGGGTCAACGAGGGGGCGGTGTTTCTCAGTGAGAATGCGGCGGAGGTGACGATCGACGGCGGAGGAGAAGTAGTGGTGGCGAGGAGAAATGATGATGAAATTGGGGGAAAGAAGAGCGGCTTGGGGATCGGGCCAATTGAAGACTCTTGGTTTTGGCCAGACATTAATGGCGGATTGAAGCGATGAAATTGGAGAAATTAAGAAGAAGACGATAAGGAGGAAGGTGGAAAAAATGTCTGTTCTCCATTGAAGAGCCATGATTTTGCTGCAACTGCACCAGACAGCCGAGGCTGTGGTGTACTTTATACTGTTGTGGTTGCGCGAGAAGGATAAGGAAGACAGTGGATTTTATTTATTGGTTGTCGTGAAAATAATTTATTTTAACCTAAAAAAAGTTTTCAGTTAATTATTCTTAAAATAACTTATAAACGAGTTTTAAAAAAATATTTAATAGGTAAGTTATAAACGAGTTTTAAAAATATATTTAATAGGAGTTTTAATTTTGATAATTTTAAGAAATCTATTGTCTTATTGTATGACAACGTCCAGTTAACTGTTTGTGGTTTCTAAGTGAAACTTATCCCCTCAAACGAACAAGAGTCTTTTCTGCATTTTTTTTTTGTTACTCTAAGCTAATTACACTTTACTCTGAAGTCTTTTATGATTGAGTCACAAAAATGAATGTGCACCTCATAATCAGATTTTATAGTCATACGTGGTTTTGGTTTATTTATGTACTGTTTTAATAAATTAGCATAATAATATTATTATTATTATTATTATTATTATTTTTGATCCATTGGGTTTGTAATTAAAATAATGTAGGAAGAATATGGTAAGATGTGAATGTCTTATTATTGTGTCACTATGTGACATTCATAAGTTAATGAATAAAATTTGAATGTTGGGTCTTCTTAAACTACACGTGGCTTTGTCCTCTCTTTTGATTTTATTTTTTGGTTAAATTATTGCAGGCCTTCTACTAATTCAAGATTTTTTTTTTTTTTCGCCATTTGGAGTTATATATCTAACCTTGAATAAAAGCTTGTGTTGATCGCTTATCTTTAAAAGTTTATTTTTTTCAAACGAAGTTTTGTGGGTATAGAAAAAGAAAAGCAACTCGAAAATAGGAGTATCTTAATCGATAAAACGGTACTATATTTTCTTGTTAAAGCTCATAAATCAGCAAAATCAACGTTTATAGTGTCAATATTTTTCATCTAGTTTCACGTTTAAAATAGACAGTTCAAATACGAGATATAGTCACATGAGATTTGGTAATTATATATATATATATACACACACATATATATATATATATAAACTGGGTCGGGTTGGATTACCCATCAAATTTTTTGGATTGGTCCAAAGAAAATGGGCCTTAATATTTGAAGTCCATAACTTAAAACAAACATGGGCCTTAATATTTTAAGTCCATAACTTAAATCAAATATGGGCCTTAATATTTTAAGTCCAGGCCCACCTTCAAATTGCCTGAAACAAATGGATAATGTGTGTATATATATAATATATATATATATTATAAATAAATAAAGCATGTGGAAGGTATGGCATGGAAAAGTATAAAATATTAAATGAGACAAAAGTCTACATTTTCGTATAAACATTGACCATAAATTTAAAATAAAACTAAAAACACATTTTTTTTCATTATAAAAATAATGAGTTGTTAGTTCGTGGTTGGTTAGATTTTGACTTTTCTTTTTTACATTTTTTCTCTTATTTATTTTTATTTTTAAAATTATACTGTTCTTGAAGGTTAAATTTGGAAATAAACATCAAAATTAAATTATTCTAAAACATAAGCACAATTAAAATTAAATAAAATTGCAAAATAATAATAATAATACATAAATAAATAACAATTATATCTTGTTTTCCTAAAATTTAAAACATAAAAAAATCAATACATACCCGTCACGAATAATATGATTCTTAATATAATCTAATGATAACATTAATGATAATGATCGATGAATTATAACAATAATTCTCCCACTCATTGGATGAAGAAGAACATATAAAAACAATAAAACAAGAGGAATCATTAAAAAAAAAAAAAAGATTAGCCGAACTTGATGTAAAAGAGAAGTCAAAGGTTTCTCCAAAGCATTGTATTAAGGTTCACACACAATTGGGTTTATATAAATATGGCCTATAAAACACTCATCTTCTTCATCTCTCTTGTCTTCTCACACAGGTTTGAAGCTTAGAACATCAATGGGGAATAGCAAGTCCAAGAACCATAGCCACCCTTTGCCCATTGACACCACCTTCAAGTTTCCTTCTCCACTTCCAACTTTTCCACCAGGTTTCTATCTAATTTTCTTTTTAACGTTGGGCTTGAAATATCTCTATTTATGATTCTCGTTGTCGGTTCGTTTTCCTTTGGTTAGATGAACGATACAAGAGAAAAATAGGTTCTCGAGAGAGAATTATTGTATATCAATTAGATATTCATCTGAACGAACGGTATGCAGGAATCAAATACAGCTACGAGAATGAAAATTGACAAATATTGTCTCTCTAGCTTTTTTTTTTTTTTGTTGACTTTTTAGGAAGATGGAAAAGGTTATAACTTGCACTCTAAAAGGATGGTTGGAAAGAAAATTGGAGTTAATACAATTTAAATGCTTTGAAAAAGGATATACAAATAAAAATAATGACATTTTTTTAATTAAAATATAAATAATTGTTTTACGTAATTATATTTTTCTCCTTTAAAACGTTTCAACTTTGAAGTTTTCAATATAATCATAATTTACACATGACATCACTTTCATTTATTTATATATATAATTAAACATAAAATTGAAAAGAAAAAAAAAAAGAGATTTATTTTATTTTGTAAATTTATAAATCAATTGGATAAAAAAAAATTAACTCTTCCACTCACTTTGATTGTGCAGGGGAAAGTGGCTTCGGCGAAGGCGTCATCGACCTCGGCGGCGGACTGAAAATCCACCGGATTTCATCCTTCAACAAAATCTGGACCACCCACGACGGTGGTCCAAACAACCTCGGCGCCACGTTCTTCGAACCCTCTCCTCTTCCCCAAGGCTGTTTCTCTCTCGGCCATTACTGTCATCCCAACAACAAGCCCTTCTTCGCCTGGACTCTCGCCGGAAAAGATGACTCTCCTGACGGCGCCGTCCTCAAAAAGCCCCTCGACTTTGTCCTCGTCTGGTCAAGCAGGAATTCCAACATCAAACGTGACACCGATGGCTACATTTGGTTGCCGACGCCGCCGAATGGTTATAGCGCCGTCGGCCACGTTGTCACTACTTCTCCGGAAAAGCCCTCCGTAGACAGAATCCGTTGCGTGCGTACAGATCTAACAGAGCCATCGGAAAAGGAGAATTGGATTTGGGGACTCAAAGATTCAATCGACGAAAATGGGTTTAATATATTCAGTTTCAGACCCAAAATCAGAGGAATCTCGGCGGCGGGGGTTTCCGTCGGGTCATTCGCCGCCATTTCGAGCACGGCGACGCCTCTGCCAGTGCTCTGTTTGAGAAACTCTGTTTCAATTTCTTCAGCAATGCCGGATATTTCTCAGATCACCACTCTGTTTCGAGCTTATGCGCCGTTGATTTACTTTCACCCCAAGGAGAAATTCCTGCCGGCGTCAGTGAACTGGTATTTCTCCAACGGCGCTCTGCTTTACAACAGATCCAACGAATCGAACCCAGTCCGGGTTGAACCAAATGGGACGAACCTCCCTCAGGGCGCCGAGAACAACGTCGAGTTCTGGCTGGACCTTCCCATCGACGGCGGCGCAAAAGAGTTGGTGAAACATGGCGACTTACGGAGCTGCCAAGTCTATCTCAGGGTTAAGCCAATGATCGGAGGGATTTTCACGGACATAACGATATGGATATTCTTTCCGTTCAACGGACCCGCGACGGCGAAGGTTGGGATAATCAACATTCCGTTAGGGAAAATCGGCGAACACATCGGCGATTGGGAGCATATAACGTTACGGGTTAGTAATTTCACCGGCGAGCTGTCGAAGGTTTATTTTGGGCAGCACAGTAAAGGTGAGTGGGTCGACGCGCCGTCGCTGGAGTTCGAAAATGGAAATAAAGTGGTGGCGTACTCGTCGTTGAACGGCCACGCGTCGTACTCGAAAGCCGGACTGGTAATGCAGGGCGGGGGAGAGATCGGACTAAAAAACGAGACGGCGAAAAGCGAAATGGTGCTGGACACCGGAGCGAGCTTCTCAGTGATAGGAGGCGAGTATCTGGGGAAGGCGGTGGTAGCGCCGCCGTGGGTGAACTTCGTCTGGAAATGGGGACCAAAAATTGAGTACAGAATCTCAGAGGAGGTGGAGAAGGTGGAGAAAATCCTGCCGGGAAGACTGAAAGAGGGTTTCAGGAACTTCGTGGACCGATTACCAGACGAAATTCTTGGAGAAGACGGACCCACCGGACCCATAGTGAAGGATAGTTGGAACGGCGATGAACGCAGTTAAAAGCTTCTGAATATCATTAATGGCTGCCAAAAAATTAAAAAAAAAAAAAAACGAATTTTATTGAATTTTAAATGTTTCTAATATTTTAAATTTTATGTATTTAGTTCATTACCATTATTTGGTAATATTTTAAATTACAACGTGAGAATTTATGTAAAGAATTAAATTGTCTTTCACGTCAAGCATTGAACTCATAAAAAAATAAAAATAAAAAAGTCTCAAAGACTAAATCCTTACGAACAAGCAAAACAAACATGATAAGATTATCACTCAATATTAAATATGTAAAAAAAAAAAAAAAAAAAAAATTGTTCGGAGCCTAATTCTTATTCTATGAATGTAGGTAAGCGTATTCTCGTGTGTATCGATTATGTCATTCAAATTAAGGAGAGATTCACATTTTTAAAAGATCGAATACTAAATCAACACACAACCAATTGAATTTTAATTATTTACGCCATTTAAATGGTTGCAAATTTAATAAAATATATTAATTTTATGTTGAATTATAAGTTTGATTATAATTTTTATTGTTTTTTAAGTTATTCAAAATTATTGTTGAATTATATTAAATTATCTGATTAATGTTTAATAAATTTTGAATTTTTTTATAAAAAAAAAAAAAGCATTAATTTGACAAATTTCCATTTATTTATTTTTTCCTTTCCTTTTCCCATTTCTCCAACACGCAACTATGCTACGAAGAAAATAAAATAAATACTTGTTTATAAAATTTGTTTTCTTGAGATTACCCAAAACAAAATAAAACTCATTGAGAATCAAAGGAGTTTCATATGAAATGGCAACAAAAAAAAAAAAAAAAAAAAACAATAATAATAAAAAAATGTAGATTTAAATAAACAAGGCGAAGCTCTTCGAAATTCAATCCATTTTCTCTCACTTCTCAATCCAATTCAATCAAAAAAATCTGTGTTTAGTTCCAATTTCCGCCATTAATGGGGAACTGCTTTTCTTCATCTTCAACCCCTCCCAAGCCCCTCCCCATTGACTCTAAATTCTCTTTCCCTTCCCCTCTTCCGGCCTGGCACCCCGAGGGCGCCAACAACGGCGGAGGATTTGCTTCTGGCGCAATCGACTTGGGCGGCGGGCTCGAAGTCCGGCTGATTTCGTCGTTTAACAGGATTTGGACCGCCCGGGAAGGTGGGCCGGAGAATCTTGGAGCTACATTCTTCGAACCCAGTTCACTTCCTGAAGGATTCTTCGTTTTGGGCTATTTCTGTCAAACAAACAGTAAAGCTCTGTTTGGATTTGTTCTCGCCGGTAAAAATAGTGGGTCCGCCGGAGAAGAAGCTCTCCAGAAGCCTGTGGATTATACTCTGGTTTGGAGCAGCGAGTCGTCAAAGATTAAACGAGATGGTAACGGCTATGTCTGGTTGCCGACGCCGCCGGCCGGTTACAGAGCCGTCGGCCATGTCGTCACAGTCTCGCCGGAGAAACCCTCCGTGGATAAAATTCGTTGCGTTCGATCGGATCTAACGGAGGAATGTGAGAAGGAGACATGGATTTGGGGGCTGACGAAATCAATTGACGAGAATCGATTTAATGTTTACAGTAGCAGACCAAAAAACAGAGGAAGGACGGCGACTGGAGTTTCAACCGGCGCTTTTGTAGCTCTGCCCCCTGCGGAAGCGAGTTCGCCGCCGCGGCCGTTATTCTGTTTGAGGAATTTGAATTCGGTATCAGCAGCTATGCCGGATCTGAATCAAATTGATCATCTGTTTCAAACTTATTCTCCGATTATATACTTTCACCCAAAAGAAAAATACCTACCGTCGTCGGTGGAGTGGTTTTTCTCCGGCGGGGCTCTGTTACATGATAAATCCGACGAGTCAAATCCGGTTCCTATCGAACCGGATGGGTCGAATTTGCCTCAAGGGGGCGACAATGATGGACAGTTCTGGTTAGATCTTCCCGCCGACGAGGAAGCAGAAGAGAAATTAAAAAATGGGGATTTACAAACCTCAAAAGTCTATCTCCATGTGAAGCCGATGATCGGAGGGATTTTCACCGACATCGGGATATGGATCTTCTTCCCCTTCAATGGCCCAGCGACGGTGAAGGTCGGGCTAATCGACATTCCATTTAGAAAAATCGGCGAACACATCGGCGATTGGGAGCACATTACGTTACGGATAAGTAATTTCACGGGCGAGCTCTGGCGGGTTTACTTTGCACAACACAGCAAAGGCGAGTGGGTCGACGCGCCGTCGCTCGAGTTCGAGAAAGGAAGTAAAGTGGTGGCGTATTCGTCGTTGAACGGTCACGCGTCATACCCGAAGGAGGGGTTGGTGCTGCAGGGGTTATCCGAGATCGGGATTCGAAATGAGACGGCGAAGAGTGGACTGATGCTTGACTCCGGTGAGAAGTACACGGTGGTTGCAGCTGAGTATTTGGCGGTGGCGGAGCCGCCGTGGTTGAATTACACCAGAGAATGGGGACCGAGAATTGAGTATCCAATCACGGAGGAGATCGAAAGGGCGGAGAGGTTGCTGCCGGGGAGATTGAAGGAGGGATTTAAAGGATTTGTGAAGAAGTTACCGAACGAAATTCTTGGAGAAGAAGGACCAACCGGACCCAAGATGAAGGACGCTTGGAATGGAGATGAACGGTAATTCAAAACTTTTTACCCTCGCGGTAAAAGTCATTCACCGTTCAATTTAGATTCAAAAAATAACAATAATAATTATTGTATTTCCTTATTATAAAAAATATTTTTTATGTATGTTTTCAAAAAATTGAAAAATAAAAAATTACTTTTTTTATTTTTAGAAATTTATTTATTTTAAAATTTTGAATAAGAATTAAAGATTATCTTTAAAAAGTGAAGAAAAGATGATTTATCTTAGAAACGACAAGGTCAGCAATAATTGAGGAAGGGAAACAATAATAACTGGGCCACGTCATATATAGACCAATTAATCAGACAGCTCATGTTTTTTTTTTTTTTTTTTTTTTTTTTTTATTTAATTTTT
>NW_019268530.1:950282-1035889 GCF_002738365.1 Cucurbita moschata
TTTTTTTTTTTTTTTTTTTTTTTTTTTTAAATTTAATTTTTACTTTCCAAAAAGAAAGGGATTCTCCCACTTCCAACTACCATTGACTTAAGTTTGTTATTTTAAAAATTTTGAAAATTTCAAAATATAGTCTTATTCACGTTTTAATGTTTCATTTATGGTGCTTTTTGATGTTAAATAGCTATTCACCCACCCTAGTAAATTTTTTAATATAATAACGTCAGCTCGAGTCAAGATATTTGAATATAATTATATATTTATACGGTCCATTTCCTTTGATTTTTCATATTATTTAGGATCATACACGGATTAGATTGAATTAAGTTAGAAAATTCTTTTAGACAGCTAAGGATATTATGTTTTATCTTATTTGATATTCTATTATAGGCAAATATCTTTATATTTGTCTTTTTAGCATAGATATCTTTCCCTATCTTGTTCTTCGCATTTATTACTTTTTCCATATCTTTGGATTAGTGATTCAAGCAACTTAAATAGAATTCACAACGCAACGCAACTTAAAAATAGGGTAGGATTGGGTTGAATGTCTACTTGAGAACCTACTCAAATTTTCGATTCTTCAAAAATTCAACCCAACCCTCCAAAAAAAACATCTTATCCAATCTAATATTTATAGTTTTGGTCGGATAACCGGTGTCGGTTGGATTCTTGAGTCATAATGGTTTAACTTTTCTTAAGTTGAACGTTTGGAAACTAATTTTTTTTTTTGTGATAAAATATAGTTATAAATTGTTAAGTATGGAAGAAGTAGGCAATTGGTTGATAGGAATGGCACTCAAGGTATGAAATTTAATACTTGACTTAGAGTGGAGAGGTCCTTTTAAGCTACCATTCAAATTCCTTTTTTTTTAGATTAATTTACCCTAAATAACTTGGATTACAAGCCTCTAAAAACCCTAATTTTTCAATATCATAAAATGTTTGGTTAATGATTAGGTAAAAGTCACCCACTTACACTTCCAAACCCTAATTTCATTTCCTCTTGCACTTTACCTTTTTCTTTTTCTTTTTCTTTTTCATTATTTTCAACCATTTTTAGACCTAAAAAGAAAAGTTAAAGGAGCTCAAAGAATAAAGAACAAAGGGTAAAGAGAAAAGGAATGCAACGTTGGTATCGACCCAATTTGTTCTTTTCCCATTACCATTTTAAGAGGAAAAATGTATTTTATTTTGTTAAAAAAAGTGGAATAAAAATGCAAACTTTGCTTAACAAAAGTAAAAGCCCTCTAAAATTAAACCCAACTTTACACATTTTAATGCAAATGAAATGAAATAAAGATATTTATTCAACCCAACAATTATTATGGATATATTGTTTTCTACTTTTTATTTATTTATTTTCTTTACTAAATTTGTCCATTTCTCTATCCATCAAATAATGGGAAAAAAGAAAGTTTGGTTTAAAAAAATGATTTTTTTTTGTTATAAATTATAAAACATATATATAGGTTTGAACGTATTAATAATTAATTTTTTTATGGTTTCTATTATTTTTTATTTTTTGTTAAAATTAGTAGGTAGTTAATTAATGAAATTTTAATAACAGCAAAATTTAGTTACTTTTATTTATATTTTAGATAAAAAAAAAAAAGATGATAAAGTATATAGGAAAATAGGTTTAGAATTAAATATTCAAAATTTATATGTTATTTTTATTTTAAATGGAAAAATTAAATTAAAAAAAGTGAATAAAAACGTTATCGTTTGGCTCCTGAGATGTGAAAAAAGAAGGGAAAAAAAAGGGCTTAGGGAACACTTGAAAAACGTAAAGCACCAACGCAGCGCTGCGCCACCAAAAGCAAAAGCCGCCCGTGTCGCTTGCGCGCGCCCCAATGCCGCGCGCCCTCGTCGCTCTACTACGCCTCCGCCGCCCATCCATCACACTCACTCACTCACTTCCCAACTTCCAATCCAAATCAATTTAAAAAAAAAACAGTTCATGTTAAACCTACCCTTCACTTGGAAGGTAAGTGTTGGACGTGTTGGGTCGTCCAAGCATACTCGTTACGACTAGCTGGCTAGCGTGTGAGTTCTGCTATGCCTAATTCATACTCTCGCATACAAACTATGCTCGAATTGGCTTAATAAAAGACAAGCTCGGTTGAACCGATGTACTCGTATTAATCATAAACTAATCATGATTTAGATATCCACGTGGACAAAACAAAAAGTAGATTGAGAGGTGGGGTTAATCCTCATCCCTTTTACCTTTATCCGCACATTAAACAGCCACTTTTGTCAGTTCTCTTTCACTTTCTTCTCTTTTAAACATCATTCCCTCTCAACAAAAACCCTCGTCATCGTCATCTTCTTCAACCTCCTCTGTCATTTCCTTCGACCTCTAAAACCCTAACAATGGAGATTCTCTCTCAATTATGGTCTTTCTTGGGCCTTCTCACTGTCCTCCAAAACATTCTCCCTTCCCAATTCCTTTCCCTTCTCCATTCCCTTTACGAATCCCTTCAAGATTTCTTCACCCCTTTCTCCTACTTCGACGTCCCTGAATTCAACGGCTACTGCTCCGTCGACCACAATGAACTCTACCGCCATGTTACTCTCTATCTCAACTCCCTCCACAACCCCACCACAGCTGCCTCCTCCTCCTCCTCCTCATCCTCCTCCCCCGCCGCCTGCCGCCGTTTGTCCCTCTCCCGCTCCAA
This sequence comes from Cucurbita moschata, assembly GCF_002738365.1. Lineage (NCBI taxonomy): Eukaryota > Viridiplantae > Streptophyta > Magnoliopsida > Cucurbitales > Cucurbitaceae > Cucurbita > Cucurbita moschata. The sequence goes on from NW_019268530.1 coordinate 952,964, forward strand.
ATCCTCCAATAGGATCTCCTTCACTGTCGCTCCGAATAACTCCATTCACGATACCTTCAACGGCCAACGATTTTCGTGGACCCACCACGTGGAAACCGTTCAAGATTCGTTGGACGAGAAACGAAGCTTCTCTCTCAAAATCCCCAAGCGCCACCGCCTTACACTCCTTCCTCTGTATCTCGATCACGTCACCTCCATGGCGGCGGAGTTCGAACGGACCTCCCGTGAGCGGCGGCTCTTCACCAACAGTGGAAATGGAAGCTCTTATGATTCCGGATGGGTTTCAGTTCCCTTTCGACACCCTTCGACGTTTGAAACTCTGGCATTAGAAACAGAGTTGAAGAAACAGATTATGGATGATCTGAAGGCATTCGCCGCCGGGAGGGAGTTTTACAGCAGAGTTGGCCGCGCGTGGAAACGTGGGTATTTGCTTTATGGGCCTCCGGGATCTGGGAAATCGAGCTTGATTGCAGCAATGGCGAATTTCCTCTGTTATGATGTTTACGATTTGGAATTGACAAAGGTTTCTGATAATTCTGAGCTTCGGTCGCTTCTTATTCAGACGACAAACCGATCGGTGATTGTGATTGAGGATATTGATTGCTCTGTTGATCTCACGGCGGATCGGTGTTTGAAGACGACGGCGCGTGAGGATCACGAGGAAGAGATGGGTCGCGTGACGTTGTCAGGGCTTTTGAATTTTACAGACGGGCTTTGGTCGTGCTGTGGGGAAGAGAGAATCGTTGTATTCACGACGAATTTCAGAGAAAAGATAGATCCGGCGCTGGTCCGGTGCGGGCGAATGGACGTGCACGTGAGCCTCGGTACGTGCGGGCCGGCGGCATTTCGGTCTCTTGTGAGGAATTATTTGAAGATTGAGTCTCACGCGCTGTTTGACGTCGTTGATAGCTGTATAAGGTCCGGCGGTGGGCTGACGCCGGCGCAAATTGGAGAGATTTTGCTGAGGAATCGCCGTGATGTCGACGTGGCGATGAGGGAGGTCGTCGCCGCCCTGCAGGCAAGGGTTTTGGCCGGTGGGGGTACACGATCGGCAGTGGCAGAGTATGAAGAAATGGTGTTGAGGTCGCCGGAAAGTGTGCTGGTGGTGGGTTCGCCGGAGAACTGGTATTCGTCGCCGGGGAAGTATGTGGGGAAGAAAAGGAAAGAAGGATCAGCGATGGATAAAAAAGTGAATTTTTTAGTCAGACTTCGATCATTGACTAAGTCTGACTCTGGAAGGACAGGGGTTTGACTTTTCGTCTAAGTTATAAATTTGGTCGAACTTGGTAAGTTTGTACTTAACGGTTGAATTTAGTTTTTATGGTTGGATAAAATTTCATAAATAATACCTTAGATTATTTATGAATATTTTATCTAACTATATAAAAAAATTAATTCGAACTAAATTGTAACGTTCTCATCATCATATAGACCAAATTTATAATTTAAATTTTAAGCGTTTTAAAAGATCAACGAAAGCAAAGTGACCTCATGCGATAATATCAACGACTCATAAGTATTTAAGTGTTACTATGAGATTCCACATCAGTTTGAGAGAAAAATAAAGTTTTTCTTTAAAGGGTGTGGAAATCTCTCATTAACCGATGCATTTTTAAAACTATGAGACTGACAGTGATACGTAGCGAGCTAAAGTATATAATATCTACTAATAGTGAGAGTGACGACGATATGACAATATCTGCTAATAACGAACAATATCTACTAACGTTGGATTTGAGCCGTTAGAGTTGAATAAGAAAGAATTTCGAATGAAGGTCGTCTTTTTTTTACAAGGAACTATTCCTTGCTTTTTAACCATAAAAGAATTTCGAACTCATTATAATTCAAACAAACACAATTGTTCCATTCTCCTTCAACTAGGATATGAATAAATATTGTTTAGCAAACAATAAAGTCCTTCTCCCACTACCCTCCAATTTATTGTAATATTATCTTAATTTACAAAAATGTATAAAGCTAAAACTTTAGTTCAACACTCATTAAAACCTAACAAGTGTTTTATTCCTTATTCTATATGCATATAATAATTGTTGCATTTACATGAATAACTTGCCCTTTAATTACAAAATAAATAAATAAATAAATAAAATCATGTTCTTTTATAATTATTTTATATAAATACACAAAAAATTGGTACAATTAGACTGATTCTAACCTTTAAAATTAAATTCTAAGTTTTAAAAGAAAAAAAAATTGAAGCGGAATTTTCGTTTTATCACAATTTCATGTGGTCCCCACCCTATAAATATAAAAGCCCAACGAACCATTTCAAAATTGATCTCAGGACTGAGTCACCGAGTCACAGAAGAAGAGAGAGAACAAAAATGACGGTGGTCGTAATAGACGGATCGACGGTGAGGAACTTCGTGAACGACGAGTCTCATTTCAAGAAGAGCGTGGAAGATGCATTTGCCGCTCTGGATCTCAACAACGACGGTGTTCTCTCTCGAGCGGAGCTCCGCAAGGCCTTCGAGACGCTCCGCCTAATCGAGACTCATTTCGGTGTCGATGTCGCTACTCCGCCAGAGCAATTAACTCAACTCTACGATTCTATTTTCGAGCAGTTCGATTGCGACAAAAGCGGAAGCGTCGATGCGGATGAGTTTCGGACGGAGATGAAGAACATCTTGCTCGCAATCGCCGATGGATTAGGCTCGTCTCCGATTCAGATGGCGCTCAGCGACGACGATCAGAGTTTCCTGAAGCAAGCCGCGGATCTGGAAGCTTCCAAACTCGCTCAATCCTCGGCCTGATCGCGATTTCCACGGTTTGCCTTTCCATTTCCTCTTTTCCCCAATTTTGAATTGCCTGTCTGTCTGTTAAGGATACGAACATGTTTGAATCTGATTACACAATAAAATATATTCGCTGTTAACGGTGGAAGGAGCGAGTTCGATTTTAAGCTTCTAGAGAGAATCGAAATTTAGGTACAACTTTTACTCTGAAGTTTGTGTTCTTCATCCTCTTAACATATCTTTTCATCAAAATTAATTTTGTAACATTTCAACCTTTTGATCTTTTAAGGAAAAAAAAAACAAAATGTCGTCGCCTGAGAGATTCGAACTCTCGCGGGGAAACCCCATGTACTTAGCAGGCACACGCCTTAACCACTCGGCCAAAGCGACTTTTGTTGTTACTAATGTATTTCTATAAATTAATTAAAAGTTTTTATAGTCGGTGATACTTTCCCAAATGAATGGATATTATGACCGAACGAAACACGGTTTTGTGAAGACCTGGAACCTTCCATCAAGCTCTCTGTTCCAAACATGGCGGCCAGACGGTCAAACAACCATCGCCGCTACCTTCCCTCTCTATAAAACCCCGCTCAAACCTCCATTCTTTTTCATCCAATTACAATCCGCTCTTCTTTCTGCGACTCTAAATCTCCATCATGATGCCTATTTTGGAAATTGACGCCGGCGAGTTCTTCGTCAAAATCGCTATGTTCCTCTTAGTTCAACTTCTTGTTTATTTTATCCTCTCCGAATCCTCTGATCTCTTCTCAAAGGACCAGAAATTGAAATCTCTCAGCTTCAAACCGGCGAGATCCGTCAGTATTCGCCGGTTTTTAGCAGCTCTTTCCGACATGCCTTCCGGCGGCGAGCTGTCACCGTCGCCGAGAGTTCGGAGTCCGTCGCCTATTCACCGGGAGCGTTCCGATAACGGCGGCAGGTTTTAGAGAAATCGAATCGGATCGAATTGAATCGAGTCCGATTGGGCCGGATTGGGTAGCTCTGTAAAGTGAAAAAAGTAGGTTGGGGTAATTTATGTAATTTGTGAGAATTCAGGGTTGGTTTTGAGATTATTTGTATTTGTTATTTGAATTATTCTTTGTTTAAAATGGAAATTATTTGATTGGTGCATTTAATTTTTTTTAATTTATGGTCAAATATATGCTTCTTTTTCGTAATTAATATTAAAAAAAAAAAAGAGGAAAGTTGAAGGGAGGCTTGCATGATGAGCTATTAGCTCCGTGGTAAAGCACACTCTTGATAATTGTATCGCTGTGCTTGAGTTTGATAATTGTATCGCTGTGCTTGAGTTGTGCAAGCTCTCAGTCACATGAATAGTTAAACGTTGCATGCATTGCATTTGTCCTCTTTCACACTTAACGAGTGAATTTTCCTGAATAGTACTTCAGTGTGGAACTTCTTTCAGTTGCCCTCAATTGTTAATTGGGGTTTCGATAGGGGTAGGATTCTCCAGGCGGAGCTGGAAGCTGCCGTGCAACCTCTGGAGTGACTATCTTAGTCGTGAGATTGGCCTCGCCTAAGGCTAATGCACAGAAGGGTGAAGACTAAACTCGAAACTCTGTTATTAGTACATTGTGCATAATTAAATAGTTACATAGAGTAAACAAACAACAAACAAGATCATGATCAACGATCAAAATTGAAGGAGTAAATTCATAATTTGTCTAAAAATACTTTAAAAAGAAGTGAATTTCAGCAGCTAAAATCATTCAATTTCTTCCTCTTCCCCTTCATCTTCAGCCACGAAACAGTCAACATGAACTCCAAAATCACAATCCTCACAGTAATATACCCAACACCCATTTCCAAATCCTCCCTCACAAACACCGCACCGAAATCCCTTCCCCTTTGAACGGAACTCAAGCCGGAGCGGGTGCCCATGGTTCTTTCCGGTCATAATTTCCGGCAGGGAGGCGCAGTGGATGTGCAGGTCAAACTGGCACCTGGGGCACCGGTAGATGAAGCCGGAGCCAATGTCTCCGCATCCGTCGCAGGCGAATTCGCCGCCATCGTACGGCGGAGATCCAGTGAGGACGAGAGGGTGCTTTGCGTGAGACCGGTGGTGGATCTCCGACGGAAGGGCGAAACAGAGTTCGTGGAGAATGAACTCGCATTCAGGCTTTGTGCACTCGAGAAAGGTTTTACAAAACTCGACCACTTTTTTGTTGGCTGTTGTCTGTTGTTTGAGGCAGGTTCAGATAGGTGTTGGTCTAAGAACTGCAGGTGCATGAGATATGTTTGATTCCCATTGAACTGCAAGTCATCTTAAATTTTTGGCTGATTGACAGGACAGTTAATTTGTTTGGTTAAATAGACATTGAAAGCAACATAGAGGCCTGAAGTTTAAAAGGATGAAGAAGATGGCCGTACTCGCCCAACTCAGCATCCCATCAGACGTGATAATACAGAGAGTGAGTGCATGGGGATGCTCGATGATGCCCTCCAATAATTGCCTTGCCTTTTCACTTTTACTGCCTCTTTCTTAGGCCCTCTCCCTATTCCCTACTCTCATTTTTACCATTTTATTACCTCCTTTTCACAAGTTTTGGGTAAATTTTATATGATATAGTGTTGAGTAGCACTAAGAGTGTACTTGTAGAAGTCTTAGTGCGACTTTTTTATAAGGGCATGATCCTTTACTAGTACCGGTAAGATTGATGTCAATATGAAACGAGCTAAAATAGACAATATCTGTTAACGACAAACTTTGACTATTATACTTACGAACCCTAGCTCCACAATGTGACTAATAGTTGTGTAAACAAAGAACGAGCATAGTGTCACGGTCATGCTCGTCCAAGGCGTGTTGTCCATGGCCACATGCCCATGACAAGCCAAACCCTTTATGTCTTCCCATGTTCTAGTGTTTTACTTTTATATTTCTATGGAGTATGACGTTTCGGAAAAATCATGTCTGGGCCTACCAGACATGAAATGCTTCGGAATGTACTATAGGGGGATATGACTAGTTGTCAACTTCTCCTTTCCTAAGGTTATATACTGTGAGCCGTTATTGTTTCTTTCTCGCTTGCTTATATAACGTCTCTTTCAAAATCTTTCTTTCCCATCGTTTTCTAAAACCTTCTCTTAAACCGAGGCCAGAGGCTCGAGCATACGTCGCTTGCCCGTAGGCGACGTAAGAACGAATTGGCTTAGCTCACTTGTCGTTGGAAGGTGAGTGTCGTATAATCACAAGTCCGCTGCCATCAAGAGTGCGATTATGACACATAGCACAGACAATAAGGGAAGTAATGTTGTTACGAGTCATCCGATTACAATTTTGAGAGCGTTCGATAAAGAAACCCTCAAAGAATTCCTTGGAATCCAACTAAATCCATTGATCTTCTTTTTCTTTTTTGGGGTTTTGGGATAATGAAAAAGGTTTTGGAGGCTCAAAGAAATCTAGTGGATTTGACCTCTCCATGCTCAAAATTCTCTCTCTCTCACATCAATATCCAACCAATTTTTGCCACGTGTCCAATTGCCCTAAAAAAATATATACTTGAAAAATAAAATAATTTAAATGAAATTTTCAAATCCAATTAAAAAATATATACTTGAAAAATAAAATAAAAAAGTTGCCCAATATTTCTCAAACATTTTGTATATTTTTAAAATTATAATTTTGTTTTTTTTTTTCTTTTTATCTTTTTCTAAAATAGTTACAATGGAAAGTGGCAGATTTTTTAAAAATAATATCGTAATGGATAATATTTGTTCCTTACAAAAATCCAAATTAAATAATGAAAAATAATTTGTTTTAAATACATGCATCACACATGGTCTACCACGAGTCACCATTTTGTGTAGCATTGGATACCTTATTTCACATTTTTATAATTTAATTTTTTAATATTTAAAATCAACGTGAATCACGACAGTAAAACTAACTCCTTAAAACTACGTTAATTCGAGCATAACTTAATAAATAAAACATCAATTATTATTTTAAAAATATTTTTGTGTGCCGATGATTAAAAATGATGTAATTAACTATTAATCAACCCTTATTATTATTACGAAATAAATATAGAAAATTACCAAAATGATTTGAATCGATAAAAAAGAAAAAGTAAGATAAATAAATTATTTGTAATGATGCTTTGTTACACTATGTAATAATGATCATGCACGACCATGTATGAATTATTATTCAAATTTAGGCTTTTTAAAAAAAGTTAAGGTAATAATCATCAAAACCCCATATCCTTAATCTCTTACTAATTTTGATTAATTATCACTTAAACTCCTATTTGTAAATTAGAACAACATATGTTTATACTTAACAAATTTAGTTCTTATAATTAATTTAAACGTTAAATAATGATCACATTTTTTAAAAAAAGGGAATTAAAATAAATAAAAGTAAATAAAAAGATGGTGAAATGGGACAAAGAAGAGAAGCATAATGATGGCAAGAATGTAATTATGTAAACTTCAACTCGGACAACATAATGCATAGGAGAGCCATAATCATCACATTTTATGAAATTTTTTCATATTCTTACAAATTTTACTCTCCAAATAATTCATTTCAATTATGAAGCTTCCTTTATATATATATATATATATTTATTCCACTTGGTTTATGGGCACGGGGTGATGGATAGCTTCAATCATTCTTCGTTACACATTAATGTAGCACTCTTCATTAAAATCCCTTTTTATTATAATAACATTGTTAATAATACAAACACATTTATAAGCTCTCGGGCGGTTTGGAGTGTTGAGTTAGGTTATGAAGTGACGGGTTAATAAGGATGATGAATTTCCTTCGAGTTCTAAATTAAGATATTTTACTCATTCGGTTGAAGATAAATTTGAATCGATATAGCCTAAGTTCCTGGCTAGCAAATATTGTATTTGTACAATAGTAAAGTTTATGAGCTAGATTGTTAGTTCTGGCCGTTACAAATGATATCAGAGCTAGTGATTGAGTGATTTATGTGCCAATGAAGATGTTGGCCTCCATGGAAGCTGGATAGTGAGATCCCATATTGGTTGGAAAAGGGAACGATACATTTCTTACAACGACGTGTAAACCTCTCTGTAGAAGACACGTTTTAAAATTCTGAGATTGACGGTGATACATAACGAGCCGAAACGAACCATATGTACTCTAACCGATTGTAATTCCAAAATGGGTGTATGATTGGGAGTGCGTTGAGAGGTGTGCGTGACAGGAGCAGCATGAGCAGCGCCTTATAATTTGACCGATTCATTCATAAAGAATCTTTAGAAGACTCCCTTTTGGTCCTCCACTTTCTTTAATTTCTCTGTTTCCATGGAGTTGGGTTTGAGGCTTGGAGATCAACAACAAACCCACAGCCACAACCCTAAGCTTCTTCACCTCGCTCTTCTTCCTCCTACTCCTACTCCAGACGGCGGCGGTGGGGAATCTCCGAGAAACCCATATCTGTGCTCCTCCTTGGAGCTGGGATTGTATGAAGTGGAAGAGCATCAGGGAAATAGCGACAGAGGTTGCTCTAGAGGCAGCGATGAAGATGATCAAATTTTGGGTTCCAGAAAGAAACTGCGGCTTTCCAGAGAACAGTCGGCGTTCCTTGAAGACAGCTTCAAAGATCATCATACACTTTACCCTGTAAGACCCTCTCTTCTTCCTCTTCATTCAATCATATACATGTTCCATTATTGGTATAAGACGTCAGGGATCACGAATCTTCACAATGGTATGTTACTGTCCACTTTCACCACAAGCTCGAGTGGCTCATATCAATAGAAATAATATTTCTTGGTTATAAACCGATGCTCATTCTCTTAATTAGCCCATGTGTAACTCTTCCAGCAATGCTCCTCTCGAACAAAGTATACCATTAGAGTCTCCTCCAAGGGCTATGGAGCCATTGAGCCTCCTATAAGGTTTATGAAGCTCTCGAACAGCCTCTCTTTAATTGAAACTCGATTCTTTTCTCTAGAGCCATCAAGCAAAGTACACCCTCACCATAGAGCCTCTCCAAAGGTCTATGTAGCCCTCAAACAGCCTCCCTTTAATCGAGGCTCGACTCTTTTCTCTAGAGCCATCGAGCAAAGTACACTCTCACCATAGAGCCTCTTGGGAGGCCTATGTAGCCCTCGAACAGCCTCCCTTTAATCGAGGTTCGACTCCTTTCTCTAGAGCCATCGAGCAAAGTACACCCTCACCATAGAGGCTCTATGGAGGCCTATGTAGCCCTCAAACAGCCTCCCTTTAATCGAGGCTCGACTCTTTTCTCTAGAGCCATCGAGCAAAGTACACTCTCACCATAGAGCCTCTCGGGAGGCCTATGTAGCCCTCGAACAGCCTCCCTTTAATCGAGGTTCGACTCCTTTCTCTAGAGCCATCGAGCAAAGTACACCCTCACCATAGAGGCTCTATGGAGGCCTATGTAGCCCTCAAACAGCCTCCCTTTAACCGAGACTCGACTCCTTTCTCTAGAGCCCTCAAACAAAGTACACTCTCACCATAGAGCCTCTCTGAAGTCTATGTAGCCCTCGAACAGCCTTCCTTCAATCGAGACTCGACTCCTTTCTCTAGAGCCCTCAAACAAAGTACACCCTCACCATAGAGCCTCTCTGAAGCCCTCGAACAGCCTCCCTTTAATCGAGACTCGACTCCTTTCTCTAGAGCCATCGAGCAAAGTATACCCTTTGTTTGACACTTAAGTCAATTTTGAATATACCTTCTAGACTAGCAACTTCTTTGTTCGATGCGTCATGATTCTATTGGCATGGCTAAGTTAAGGGCATGATATTAATACCATGTCAGTAATCACAAAACTCCACAATACAGGAAGCTTCTCACTATTGTGAAGGGTCATGATTCGTAACAGTAGAACGAGTACTATTTAAAATATATTTAAATTTAAAAAGTTTAAAAATTTATAAGCGATATGAAATAGCAGAAGCAAAAGGTAGAACTTGCAAGAAGGCTAAATCTTCGTCCACGCCAAGTAGAAGTGTGGTTTCAAAACAGACGAGCAAGGTGACCATCGCCATTATCTCTCTCTTTCTCATTATTTATTTATTTATTTATTTATTTATTTATTTACAGTGTTAACATTACAGAACCAAGCTGAAGCAAACCGAAGTTGACTGTGAGTACTTGAAAAACTGTTGCCAAACACTAACCCAACAAAACAGGAAGCTTCGAAAGGAGCTTCAAGATTTAAGAGCTTTGAAAACCACTGATTCTCTCTTCATGCATTCCCCCGCCACCACTCTCACCATGTGTGCGTCTTGTGAACGCGCCGCCGTTCTTCACCCGCTGAACTCCAAGGCTTCTGGGTTTTCGTTTACTACAAATGGGTCCTCTCCACAATAATTAGGGTTTCCTTTTGATCATCAGCTTCACAACCTTTTTTTGTTCACTATTTCTATGTGAATTTTCAAGATTTATATATATTTTTTATTGCTATGATATTGAAATTTTGTTTATTTGGATCGACGTTTCGATTTTACGAAATATATAAATTTAAAACAAAACTAATTATATTCGCTATTTACTTTTATTATTATGTCATTGATTTCATATGGTCGATGTTGAATGTAGGGACGTATAAAAATGTAGATAGAAATGTCGATAAAAGGTACTATTTAGGGTTTGGACAGCCAATGTATGAAGAAGAGAGGGATGGGAGACAAAATTGAGAAAAATTCAAAGCTATTATTATTGGATAATGAAAATGGAACAAAATAGGGATAGGCTTAAATTCTGTGTGTTCAAGCTTTTGGAGACACAAAGGTTTATGATTAATGTTCAAAGGCGTGGAGTTTCTTCCTTCATACCCATCAAACCCTAATATATGTATGTCTTCTATTTACCCTCAATCATCACCGACCAACCCATCATGATTCACGCACGGTTTTAACAACTTTGAGTTTAAGAACGCACTAGAAAGGTTAAATTACATATTTAGTCTTTAAATTTTTAGATCCGTGTACTGTACTAAGTTTATGAAATACATGTTTCACCTTTCAGAACATGTCTACTACTTTTACGAATTAGGGTTCATGTGGGCAGTAGTAGACTACTTCATGGTTACTTCCAAAGCACACAGCTAAAAAATGACCACCATTGCTTTTTCTCACTTTCTCATCATGAGAGAGGAGTTTGCATCATTGCTGATCACATTTGCTAGGTTAAAACAATATTTTTAGTTCTTAGTAAGAGTTCAAGCCCACCGCTAGCATATACTGAACTTTCTCTGTCTAGGGAGAGATTTTCACACCTTATAAAGAATGTTTCGTTTCTCTCTCAAACTAATATGAAATCTCAAAATCCACCTGATTTTTCTAGGTCCAACGTCCTCGATGGCACTCGATGTAAGATCTCATGTGTTTAGTCAAGTATGTTTACTTATAATTTTGTAATAATTTAGGTTATGAGTTTGATATAAAAAATCAAAACCAAAATCACATCTAAATTCAGATGAATATAGAGAAAAATATTAGAAGGGGACAAAATGGTGGTGCAATTTCCAAGAAAGATTTCAAAGTTTCATGATTATGAGGGATTTGGAAGCATGCAATTTGGCAATGTGTAGGTATCATCATCATCATCAATGGATACTAATGGTATTTGTCAAAGCGCGCGCGCACACACACAAGAGTGTAAGGAACAATTATTCACTATTCACATGGCCCTACTCATTGTGTCTTCTTTTTTTAAAACTTGATAGAAAGCACCATGATACAAACTGCTGCCAAGACAGAACAAGAATCACCTAACTATATCAAATACCTTCCTATGCTTACCTACATGTAATCCTCCCCGCGCTTCCATTGAATGTTTATCGGGTAAGTTTTTTGGGATGAACCACTCAGCTTCCAGTAATATTATCAGTTCTCAACTGCTCGACTGGCGGAGGAAGGAGAAGAGCGAGCCGGGTTTTGTATCTTTCAATTCGATGCAACCGTTCTTCCCTCAATCTGGAAGCATTACACGGATCGAAAGCAACAAAATTTATATTCAAACTGAGAATGTACAGGTATCCTACATCATGATTCAGTAAGAGAGAGCAAGAGGATACTGTTCATATAAAATTTGACTAATGAACTAACGCACCGTGATCGGACTTTCTTTGCTCGTTTAACATGCCGTTTTAATAGATCTTGCGATGACAACTGCTCAATGGATCCCTCATCCTAAAATGCAGAAACACAGGTAAAGCTATATCCAATGATCCTTGCAGAACATTCGTAAAATTAATAACATTCATGAGAAGAGTTCATGACACGAAACAGAAACCAACCTTATCTTCCTCGTCAACTTCGTCTCCGACGACTTCCTTCTTCTGCGATGAAACAGCACCAGCCACGGGTATGGGCAAAGGTCTTGGAAGAGGCCTCAAAAAGTTCCCATATTGTGGCTGTCAATGGAACAAATTATCAGCAAAAATCAAAACAGAAGAATAACTCCCCCCGTTCTTTCTTCATTGTTGCTTTTTTTTTATTTTTTATCATATTTCATTTTGAGGGGAGGCGGCATAGTATCTACCATCTCTAACAACACCACCAATGAGAAACAGATGTATATGAGTCAGATCATTGTCTGCTTTGGCCCGTTACATATTGTCGTCAGCCTCACGGTTTTAAAACACATCTTACTAGGGAGAGGTTTCTACGCCTTTATAAAGAATGTTTTGTTCCCCTCTCCAACCGATGCGAAATCTCAGTAGGTTGTATACAACAAGGAATGAGAGCAGTGCCTTGCAATATAGTAAAGTTTCTATCGGAATGGGAAGTCTCCACAGACAGGAACATCCATCATATGTAAAAGAACGGAATCTTGTCTATTAAAATGCAGAAAAGAATGAGTTGAAACATGCTAGTAAACCTAATGAAGGAACAATGAAACAAGATAGGAGGAATGCTATTGTACTGTGAGATCCCAAATCGGTTGAAGAGGGGAACGAAACATTTTTTATAAGGGTGTGGAAACCTCTTCCTAGCAGATGCGTTTTAAAACCGTTAGGTTGACGACGATACATAACAGACCGAAGCAGATAATATTTGCTAACAGTGAGCTTAGACTGTTACAAATGATATCAGAGCTAGGCACCGAGCGGTGTGCCAATGAGGACGCTGAGCCCTGAAGAGGGATGGATTGTGAGATCCCACGTCGGTTGGAGAGGGGAACAAAGAATTTTTTATAAGGGTGTGGAAACCTCTCCCTAGCAAACGCGTTTTAAAACCATGAGGCTGACAGCGATACGTGACAAGCCAAAACGGACAATATCTGCTAATGGTGAGCTTGTGCTGTTACATGTACACTCCTCACCAAGATCGTTGAACATTCTAAAACCAAAGACGAAGTCTCAAAAATCTATTTCTAAGTCAGATTATTGAGTTGTTTGTACTAATAGAGAAGAGATAAAAGAATCTTAAAAGACCACATTTTGCAGCAATGACGATGAAAAATCCAACATTGATATGAACAAAATATGAATGAGAAAGATACAGCATAGAAGGCTGTCAGCTGCAGTGTTAACTATTAATCACGAATCTAATCCAATGACCTATAAAGATCCATTAAATAGCATGCTTCAGAACAAGAGCAGCAACGTGCAGTTCAAATCCACAAAAAGGAAAGATGTTGCAATCAGAAACAACACAAACCTGGCATTCTTCATGAGAGCCATTCCTCAACCATGATCGACAAAGTGCATAAAGAGAAGCCCCATCAGTTATTCGGACCTGACATGGTTACTATCTTAGTATGCCATATAATTGTGGTGATCCTAAGCATATATTCTTTAAAGAGAATCGAGTGTCGCCATCGTTCATACTAAAATGAAGAAGACGCCCCTAATTCATGCTAAAAACATATAAAACATCCACCAAATCGTATAAAAATCGCGTGTATAAACAATCATGGTGTTAAGAATTTTAGAGCTTACTTTTCGATCTCTAATCACAGCAAGAGCATCATCTCTGACTCTGTCCCCAGGCAAAACAGAACAGCAGAATGTCAAATGATTTGTAAAGCATGAATGAAAGATATGTTACAGAAGGAGCAACCATTACCTCATTTCTTTACATCCATTTGACTCGCAGATTGTTGATGGAGGAAAAACCTTGAAAGGGTAACAAAACAAATTTAAAGTATAAAAAGAAACTTGGGCATTCGAAAAATGATATGAAAGAACCAACGGGTAACTCAAAATCAGATTTAAATCTATCAATTCTTGTAGGGAAGGAGCCGAAACGTGAACTCCTTAAACCCATGAAATTAACGCGTCAAAAGCTAAATCAAATTACAACCCAACAAACCTTTGGATCAGAGGAATTGGGGGCACCCTTAATCGAGCCCGAAATGGCGGACCCAGAAAGGGAAATCAACTGCTGCGGCAAATTGGGAGGTCGCGCCAAGTGCATTGGATGGCTCATGGAGTCCAAATGAGGCGACCCAATCGGCCGATGCGGGAAAGTGACGACGGGGCGATGTGGGTAGCCGCCAGGGTTGGCTACCGTGACCGCCTGATCGGCGGGAAGAGGTCGAATGGGGCGAGGAACGAAGCCGCGGCCGGAGGAAGCAACAGGGTAAAGAATTGCCTGAGATGCATCTTGCTGAATCTTCGGCAATTGGTGGTTAGGAGTTCGAATAGGGATGCGCTGCGCCGCGTAGAGGGCTTGAGGAGGGTAGTGGAGATGGTGGGTTTGAGGAATTGAAGAAATGGGTCTCGACGGAGCTTGATTCGCAAGCGGACGAGCAATAACAGCGGCAGTGGTAGTGGCTGCAGCAGTAGTTAGAGTTAATGAACCCGGAGCGACAGTGGTGGTGGGGGCAACGGCGGCGGCGGGCGTCGTGTTGGTGGAGATGGGGAGGGAGTCGTCGGGCATGGTGGCGGGGAATTTGGGTGTATGTGGTTTGATTGTTTGAATATCAAATTAGCCAAAAGAAAGAAAAAAACTTGAATTTCCGTGCATCGACTGGATTGGGGGCTTGGATTCGCGGGTGCCGTTGAGGAGAATCAAATCAATTTTAAAATTACTATTTTGAATTCACCCAAGTTTACTTTTTTTGTGTTCTTCGACTTTATTGCTTTCGTTCTAATCTTTAAACAATTGGATTCGAGAAATCAAACGTAAAAACATCAATCGATATCGATATTTTAATTCATTCAATGATCACAATGAGATTCGAGACTCGATCATATTAATTATTTAAGTCACCTCCCAACATAGTTTAATTCAAAAGATGTAAGTAAAGTTTTGATTTCATCTATTCAGCTTCAAACATAAATAAACCATGAAATGAAGAACAGCACTCAAAGATCACGTTCAGCTCCCTATCATGGCCAGAGGAACTAGAAACCCGCCCATCCAGCAGGTTGTGAAGCTCTGTCAGTTCTTTGTGAACTAGACCTTTCACCAGTTAATCTGGATGCGTTGGAGCTTCCAGCAGACACGGCTGAAAAACTCTCGGATCCAAAGCCCCAGCTTTCGAAACCAGTGCCTTCTGTAGAATCCTGCTTTCTCGGCAGGCTTCTAGTCCTCACAGATTTGACACCCTTTTCAGGCGTATCAGGCTGCTGGATTGGGGATTCTCCTGCAAAGGCCTGCCATGGCTTTGCATCAGGGGTTCGAGTATTCGAATTGGCCTTCTGTACCTGAAACGTGAGGTAAAAGATGCATAAAGATGGCGGTTTTCCTTGGAAAACCAAATCCAAAGGACGAAGAAGGAAGCGAGGAAATACTCGAGGTACAGCAGAAGGCTGAATGTTCCTAGCAGCAAGTGATTGCTTGAGCTCCTGTATCTCTTGCCTTTGAGACCGGCAGATGGCAGACAGCTTTTCAAATTTGGATGTGATTTCAGCTTTCTCCATGTTTGCTTGCTTCAGTTGCTCCTTCAACTTCTCCACCTCAGCCTCTGATGCTGCTACTTCCTTTCCTGGTCTGTTGTTAGTGACATCTGAACTAGAGGTATCAAATTCAGCAACAAAATTGTTAAAAGCTTTGTCTTGGAAGGCTGCATTCTCGGGTTTTGATGCTTTCGCTCCATTAGAGCTACGTCCCGTTTCGTTCTGGAAAAACGATAATTCAAAGTCTCTGAATGAACCACTATCACTCACTGTCTTATTTGACTTTTGGTTGCTATCCCCAGGACTAGCATTCTTAACTGCAGAATGATTGTTTGGATTAATCCTCTCGTGTTTCGAGGTACTACGAGAGGTTGATTCTTCGTCGAACCTAATTTGGCTTGTATCTTTATTAGTCGTTTCATTGGCGTGTTGAGTAGACCAGAAGGCACCCAGCGGTCCTCCTCCAACTCCCCCTCCCCCTCCGCCTGTGGCCTTCGGCGCATGCGCTGCCTGTGATGGACTTTTAACTGATGGAGGTGGGGGCGGACTTCTACGAGGCATAGGAGACGACTTGTTCATAAGGTTCAAAGCGCCTGCTAAGATAACATTTATATCAACAAACTTAGACACCATACCATAATTAATCCCTTCACAAATTTGGAGACTAAAGATATAAACGACCTCTGCTTACTTGATGAACTAGACAACATAGAACTAATCAAATTAATGAACCCTTAAGCTACCTTCACCCTCACCTTCCTGTTTCTCTGTAGACTGCATGTCAGGTGGCTGATCAGGTAATGACTTTCGTGATCGAACAGGTAGCTGGTTGTTAACACGAAACCAGACCTGCCACGGCACAAACCAACCCCAAGATCGGGAAGGAATTATGAGAATCCTGACACCTATTATCGTCATCGACATGAGTAATCTAAACTAACCTAAATTCATGGAGATGAATGGCCAATCAAGCAAAGCGCTTGCCTGCGTGATGTCTGGTCTGTCATTTGGTGACGCTTGGAGCATATCTTTGATTAGGTCTGTAATAGATGAGCTATATTTTGGTAACTCCAGAATTCGATAGTTCCCATTTAAAATTTGAAGTTTCGATTCTCCATCAAAAGCACTTTTGAAGTAACATATGCGGAAGAGAAGACACCCGAGAGCCTGTCGTGTAATAGAATTCAAATCTCAGAAATGAAAAGAACATCAATTCTTTATAAGTTCATTTGTGAAGAAAATTGTTGAGAACTAATATGTAACAGCCCAAGTCCACCGCTAACAAATATTGTCCACTTTAACTTGTTACGTATCGCCGTCAGCCTCACGGTTTTAAAACGCGTCTATCAGGAAGAAGTTTCCACACCCTTATAAGGAATGCTTCGTTCTCCTCTCCAACCAATGTGGGATCTCACAATCCACCCCCGCTCGGTGTCTGACTCTGATACCATTTGTAACCACACCCTTATAAGGAATGCTTTGTTCTCCTCCCCAATCGAGGTGGGATTTTACACTATATCATAATTTAACCTTTCGAGATCGGTAAAGAGGAAGAGTATACATACCCATATGTCAACTTTCTCATTTATAAGTTCTCTACGGAATAGATCCCACATCTGTGTCATAACAGGAAATAGATGAAAATTACTAACATATTGACAGCCAAATATCACAACTGCAAAAGAAATTAAGATCAAGATATGGATTTTTTTAATACCTCAGGGGCTCTATAGGCAGGCGTAGTATGCTTCCTGATGTTATCTTCTTCAATGCCCATTTCCTCGGGCTTCTCGAAGCGCTTGTGATTCGTAGAAGTGCTTCCGAAATCACATAATTTCCAGTGGCCATCTGAGCCTAACAAAAGATTTTCAGCTTTCAAATCTCTGAAAATCGCAATCACAAGAGAAAATCAAGATCTTAGTTAAGCCATAACAAAGAACATAAGTCATACACCAATGACAAGTGCCTCCAAACATGGTTGGGATTACATCAACCAAAACCAAATACCACAAATGACAAGTGCCTCGAAACATTATCCTTTTTGGGCTTTCCCTTTTAGGCTTTCCTTCACAGTTTTTAAAACGTGTCTGTTAGGAGGAGTTTTCCACACCCTTGTAAAGAATGTTTCGTTCTCCTCCCTGGCCAATGTGGGATTTCACAATCCACCCACCTTAGGGGCCCAACGTCCTCGCTGGCACTCGTTGCTCTCTCCAATCGATGTGGGATCTCACAATCCACCCACCTTCAGGGCTCAGCGTCCTCGCTGGCACTCGTTCCTCTCTCCAATCGATGTGGGATCTCACAGCAGACATGACTTCAGAGATATTGAATAGAGATCTTCTATATCTTAACTACAGAACATCAGTTAAACAACTAAATTACTAGCAGAGAAAATCACTTTAGTTCATTAACTAGGAAGGGAAGACCACAGAATGAATATTGTGGAAGCTATTATAACTTTTAAGAGAAAGATTGTTGGGATATAGACAACTAGCTACCATGCTTACCTGTGAGCAATTGGCGGGGAACGACAATGCATTGCGAATATTGCATTGACCACGTCTCGGAAAATGAAGAGAACTTGAGTTTCATCAAAGTATTCAGCTCCTCTACTCTCCAGGACATTAAACAAAGACTTCTCACAAAATTCCATCACAATTAAAACTTCTTTTGTGCGTCCCATATCTACGATCGTATGGGCATAAAGTGTAACGACATTCGGGTGGCCTCGGAGTGATTTCATTACAGAAATCTCCTTCAACGCCAATTCAAGAGATTCCACATCATTGCATATAATGTGCTTCAAAGCATACTGTTTCGAAACATGTAGAGCATCCTTGGCTAAGTACACACAAGAGAATCCACCTTCCGCAATGACGTTTCTAACATGAATCTTAAGATTGCCAACATCAATCGAGCGACCCTCGAGACCAGATGGTTCTTTGTGCATGAAAGGCTTGAACCTCCACATGGTTTATAAATATATAGAGAAACTGAAGAGAAACAGTTTGAATGAATTACAGAAGAAGTCCCAATTCTTTTTCACAGATTTAAAATGATTAAACGCATATAGGCACCCTTCTGAAGTGAACAACAACAAGAACATTCATAAACCCTAAACCCTCAATCCCAAATCCCAATCCTCATTCATATTCACTCATATAAAGCAGATCCAATACTAATTAACAAATACCAATGCCATTACTAATGGATCGTAAGCTACAAAACAAAAACTCACAACCCAATCTAAAGATAACACTACACAAGTCCAATTCAGACAATACAACAAAGCCCCACGATCTGGGAGAGCAGCACGTAACCAAAATGAGAAGAAATGAACAAACAACAACAACCCAATTCGATTACATGGAAAACAAGCAAATATAACAATCTGTAATCAACAGAACTATGAAATAACAAGTGGGGTTGGGGAAACTTACCTTGTAGAGGCGAATTGGGGAAGTGGATCAGAATCCAATGGAATTTAAGACGGAGGAGAAGGGCGGCGATTGAGATCTGAGAGTGCTTGTGGATCCAGAAAAATGAAGAGAGAGAGAGAGAGGAAAAAGAGAGTGTGAAGGATGGAAGGAAGACCCTCTCTGAAGATTGTTGAATGCTTATATATAGATTGAATGTTGGGTACAATGGTGGCAAATACGGACAAAGATTTCGTTGGATCATCTCATGAACCCTTTTTTAGGAAGAAAAAGTTCATCACCAAAAGACGGCTTCAATCAAGTTTGCGCCATTTGACGTTTAACAGATAGACTTGGTGAAGAAAATAGTCATATTTGTGATCATCTTTCCATCCCAACTTCATATTTTTAGGTCAAATTGTAAATTCTGTATTGACTAAATCCTTATATTATTAGAAATTACTTTGAATCTATTAGTTATAATTTGTTTTTGTCATTGTGAAGTTGTAAATTTCAGTGTTTGTAACAAAGGCCCAATCCATTCATTTGTGGGCCTATCCCCAGAAGACGAAGATGAAACTTTTGGGCCAAGTTTCTTTAATCTTCTGGCCCAATTATTCTTACCTCTATTTGATTTCATAATTTGTTTTCCTTTTTTTTTTTTTTTTTATAGTTGGGGTTGTTTTTTATAATTCACACGTGACTCTTTCGAACCCAACATCCTCGTTGGCACACTATTCAATGTCCACCCCCTTTGGGGCCTAACGTTCTCACTAGCACACTGTCCAGTGTTCATCTCCCTTTAGGGTTCACGTCCTCACTAGCACATCACCCAGTGTCTGTCTCTGATGTCATTTATAATAGTCTAAGTCCACCACTAATAGATATTATCCTCTATAAGGTTTCGACTCTAACGATATATTTCTTAACCCACAAAATAATAATAAACAGTTTTTTTTTTCCACCATTTAAAAGTGAGAAGGGGAAAAATAGGTGAGAAATTGGGGAAAAATTGAGGAAAATTAATGCACATGGCAAAGGGGACAATCCTCACATGATACAAACATGGTCCTTCCTCTTCTTTGCTTCCCAAATTCATAGCATTATTTTCTGTTTTTTCCCTCACAAAAAAAAAAATTAAGTCTTTCCTTTTCATACGCCCGTCCTCGAGCAATCATTTCGTCACATTTCTCTTTAAATCACAAACCATATCACATTTCGATCATTAGTTTTAACAAAACCAACTATATGATAATGATTGGTGAAGAGAATACAGTCACCCTAGCAAAACAATATACAGCTTAAGATGCATTAACCGATCGTATTTATAACGTATTATGTTAACTAAAATTGGTCAAAAAACGACTTTATAGACATCACATGGGAACCCGAAACCCATCATAACCGTTTCTGATCTAAGATCCAGTTGATAAATATTTTGTGGCTCAAAAACATTTAAAAACTTTCAAAATTATTGTGTTTTTATTGTTTCAATGGATTTGCATGTGATGTGGCCAAGATCTTAGCTTACATTTATAGACATTCAAAAATGTTGAGTTTCTTTTGCTACACATCAAAGATTTAATGGATAATGTTTGAAATTATTTTTAATCATTGAATCTTACAAACATCAATCATGCATAAGGGGTCTAAATGTCACACCCATTATTTTTATATTATTGCCTCTATTTTATTTTTTTCCTTCTATTTTTAAAAGCTTTTTTATGTCCATATTATTTTTATATGAGTCACCATTTTAAAAAATATAATATATAAAATCGGTTGCGTAATCTTAAATTTTAGTTAGGTCCAGTCGAAGTTTCTTTAGACCGAACCTAATTGTTCGAATTGTAAATTTTTTTAACCTAAACAATTCTAAGAAAGTAATGAACCCAACTCAACCATATAGATAAAGTTGGGTTGATCAAGCTTTCAGAGTTATACGATCAAATTCTCCCTACCCTAAAGTTACGTGATATCTAAAACATTTATCTCAAACGTGACTCGAGACCCGAGTGGTGGTGTGTTGGTGTGTTTAGGTCTCAACATGTCTTCAATGCCCACTTTGCGTGGTAGTGTGTTGGATGATGCATCGTCCTCCACGATCGCATAATGGCACTCTTCTATATTGGCCCGCATATGGGCGGATGGGCGCCTCATGAGGGACGCCGCTTTGCTTGTCATGGCGTGAGGGTCACAACCTACTCTCTTCATAGTATGGTTGTGACACTGAGCATACGCCGACATTGTCCGTGATATCCGAATTTTTCACGACTAACTAGTTAGCTAGGTTAGAACAAGTAACCAATAGCATATGATTATGTTTTTTTTTTTTTTTTGAAAAATTACTAATATTACATTAGTTAAGGGTTATAGATTATGATTAAATCACAATGAATGGGTTTGTTTGAAATTGTTTTGTTTTGCTTTGTTGATAAGCATGGGTTGTTCAACTCATCTTAACTCACCTTGATATCAACCATTCAACTACCTTCTAACCTATCTGCCCCAACAAACCAAAAGGGTTATTATCATATCTCATTATAAATTTTTAATTTTAATTTGTATTATAATAATTAAAATTTTAAATTTCAACTCGTCGATATTTAGTTTATATAAGAAAGACGATGACATTATATTTCTCGAAAACTTAGGTAGGTGGGAATTTTAAGAGTAGGGAAGAGGCCAGGTAATGGATGAAGTGGCAGTGCACCAAATTTGTATACAACCTTAGAGTTTAAATAAAAATGTATAAATTTGTAAAGTTTGGTAATATGGGAATTATATTATCTAATTCTCAACCAACCCAATAATAATCCTTTCCAATTAATAATTCATTCCCTTCTCTTTAATCATTGCCTAATTTCATATTCACATTTTAATTTTAAATTTTAGAAAATAATGATTAAAAATTTAGTCTTTTTAGCATTTTCTTTGTGGGATTTTGTTATATTCTTCATATATATAAAAATAATAATAATAATAATAATAATGAAAAGAGAGAGTCAATATTATCATTAAAAATATAATTTTTTAATGTTGTTCATTATTTTTCCAAGAGAATGAAAGGAGGGTAAAATAAAATAATGGGAGGAGAGAGAAAGTCAAGCTATAATTAAAAAATGAATCTTTCTTTAGCATTTTGTTTATGGGATTTTAGTGTGTTCTTCATATATTTACAAAACAATGTGATAAAAAAAAAGTTTAAAAAGTACGTTAAGCCTGCATTCATCGTTCGGCGATCGGTTGATGGGAGAGCTTTGTTGTCATATAGTGAGGATTATATGGCATTATCAGGGAGAATGTCTCGTGGGTTTAGTTGATTGCAATTTCAAAGTTATTGAGATTGATGTTTTTGGAGTCAGGATTAAACATACCTCGTTTCAGACCTAATAGGAGTCCTTAGAGCTGTTGCTGTGGCATACAAGTAAACACGAACATGAATAGGAGCAGACAAATGGAATTGTATCACAATCAGAATCGGTTGAATAGGTATAATAGCCTGTCTTAGCCATGTTGATGGTTTGATATTCACTTATCACTACAGACCAATCTCTAGTCTTCTTTCTTTTATGTTTGGACAGCCAGTGTGTCTGTTACAAATGCTCGAGTGTTTTTGTTAGAGTTTAGTCTCTGTAATTTTAAAAATTAAAATCCTCCCGACTAAATTCTAATTTTATTTTAATAAAATCTAGCCATTATTAAATTTAAGGATCAAAATTAAAATAATAATAAGAATAATAATAGAAAGAGAATCAAGGTTCCATCATTGGTTTCACACTTTAGTTATTTAATTATTTTTCAAATTATAAAATTAAAAAAAAAAAACCCAATTTATTTTAGGTTCAATTATTTTTAAATGAAATTAATAAGTTTGAAAATGTTTGTAGTTATGTTATTAATAATGTCACATCAATTTAATTTCATCACTCAACTTTGTAAATTTTCTAATTTCTTTTTAATATAATTTAAAGTAGCTAACTATCAAATATATGATGACGAAATGGACGGCAAATTAAAAGCCAAAGCATTTAATTAACCAAACTATAAGCCAAGTATTCAAAAATTAAAATTATTAATAACCACAAACTATATATTATATATATATATATATATTAACATTAATATATGGTTGAAAACAAAATACAATCACATGATTAATCTTGATTTATATATTTAATCATAGTATGGATGCTTCATTTTTTAGAATAATATATTTTGTTCCTTGTGAGAGAGAAGACATTAAAAAATATTATTTAATTTTTTAAATTTTCAATTTGTTTTAAAAATTATATAATCTTTTTATTTGATTATGATGAGGAGAAAATCAGAATCTTTTAACACATTTTTTTAACATAACTTCAAATTATGGAAATAAATATCATGACATTAATTTTTATATTCCTAACTATATATTTTTTTTTTTATAGAGATAATTACAAAGGATTTGCTTAGTTTGCAAGTCATGTCCATAGTAATGAAAATGGTTTTGATTTGCAAAATCTCACACATGCATTTATATTCTTATTTTCAACATAATTGGTACACTTAATTTACTTTAAATAGAGTTAATGTCACAACGAAGATATCATTTTATAAAGTTAAAATAATGTGGTTGACGTGTTTCAAACGTAGATAATATAAATCAAAATTATAATTTATCCATAAATTCAAGTAATTAGAGACCGACGATGACCATATAACTCGTAGACAAGGAACGAGGCAATTCCACTTCGCTCGAGATATAAAAATTTAGTATAATTTTATTTTGGGTAACTTATCGAAAATTTGACCTTGTCGTATTTGATTTATTTTTAAAAAAATATATATAATACAATTTAAAAAATAAACAATGGAACAAGAAGGTATAAGTTACAATAATTATCTCCCATTTTTAATAGTGAAAAAATATTTTATCTCCCAATATCCAAATTCCAAAATTTCCCTGAAAAAACTCCTTTGGATTCCCACTTTAATTTGTTTTTAGGGTAAAGTAATTAATTGAATAAGTTTAATCAAACCAATGTTGTCACGACACAAGTAATAAAACAAGACAACCTTTTTCATTAAAATCTGGAAAAATGTTTTGTTTTTAATGTAATGAATTTTGATTTCTGTTTCTCATGTAATTAAAAAATAGTGTATGTTAATTGAAAAAATGGCTAATAAGACACTGAATTATCGATCTATGTTTGCCAATAATATAGATGAAATAATAGAGGACCCCGTGTCTAGCTCGTTAAAATATGGAGGACCTATATTTATAAAGTACGATATTCTTAGAAAAAAAAATAACTATGAAAAAAAATTTAAATTATTTAAACCCGTAATAACTATTTAATTTATTTTTAAATTTTCAAGCTAATATTAGATTGGACAAAAAAAAAAAATGAAATGGAGCTTTAAAAATTAATATTGTATTTAAAAAGTTTAAAAATGTTTTTAATGTCAACCATCCCGTAATGTCACATCAGCTCATTTCATCTGGTAAATAACGTTTTTATTAATTTTTAATGTAATTTCATAAAAAAAATACCTAATTGATTAATAATATTTGACAATAAAAGTAGACATTTAAAAATGGCCGTTTCATTATGAAGTATATTTTTGTGACCGGCAAAATAAATTAATATTTCTTTAATAAACCAACTCCTTAAGTCATTTTAATTCAACCATACGTTCGGCGAGAAATTGAATATTAAAAAAATAGTCCAAATAATTATTTTTGCATCATGCTAATGACAAGTATACCTTAATATATTTTTATTTCCTCGGCGTGATTGTTATTGAGAAGTGGCATATATTATTTAATTTCATTTTGACCCTAACTCGCAATTATTAATTAAAATGCAATTAAAGGTAGGGGAAGCTCACATTATAATTTAATTAAAGAAAAAAACAAGGCATGATTTAAGTTTAATGAAAGATGATGTCACGAATGTCCATGATACATTTAGAGAGAGAAAAATAAAAAATTCCCTAAAATAAACAAAAAAAAAACACTTATATTTGTTTATTTACGTGGCAATTAATTTAAATTTTATATATTTTTTTAAATGGAGAAAATATAAAATATGAGTGGAGGAAGGAAGCAATGAAGTCCACAAATGCATCCACGTGGCATTCAAATAGAGGCGTCTCTTTCACAGTAATCAAATTGTATGGTTTTGGACTTAGTCACCAATCAAATGAATTTCCCACTAACTAAAAATATATATTATTTTTAAAATGTTTAAAAATTACTTCAAAATAAATTATTATTTTAAATTTTATTGGAAATTTCTCTTTAATATATATATAATTGTTTATTTATTTATTTATTTATTTTAAAGAAGTCTTAAATATTTACCCTTTAAAAAAGTGCATATTATTCTCTCAAATATTTTTACAATAAAATAAGAATAAGAATAAGAATATAGGGATAAATTTCATTTCAATTTTCAACCTACTCCAAAAAATTTTACATTATTAAAACATGTAACTTTTTTTAAAAGTAATTTTGAAAAAAAAAATGGAATAATACAAGGGAATAAGCAAACAAATCACAAGTTTTGGAGTTTGGCAAAACACAGCTGGAGCCTTATAGAGTGAAGGAACCCCTCAAGATTGGGTCCGAAACTATCAATAATCCACATCTCTTTCAATTATTTCCCCTATTTCTTCCACAATTTTGACTCTATTATCTTCTATTTTGCTTAATTGACTTCCCAACCATAATCAATTAATTAATTAAGACGGTCATTATAATTATTAATTAGCTAATTAAAATTTGTAACGGTGTGTACTAAATGACATTGTGTAACTTAAAAAGTACATCTTATTGTTCAGTTGTCGTAATCACTCTTCATCATATAGTAAACAATATTTTTGTTATAATATTTGTCGTATTAATGTTTTTAATTATGATGTTGGTATTTGAATGCTTATTTCTTGTTAATTTTTTTTTTAAATTAAAATTATATTTAATTTATAAACGTTTGTCACACATTTAAATATCAAATTTGGTGGGCGAGGGGAAAGTATCGTTTAGTATCGATTTATTTGTTTTTTTTAAGATAATTCAAACTCTTGTTCGTGTGCAATTACAAAAAGTTCCCTATTTTGAAATATTTTTGTCCCATCCTTGTATGTTCTAAATGTCACAAAAAAACATATATATATATATATATATTTCAAAACTCTATATATATATTATTTATTTATTATTATTATTATTGAGTTTAACCCCTTTTTTTTTTTAAATATGAGGGATAATTTTGGAGGGAAAATAAGCTATTTAAAAAAAAAAAAGATGAAAACTCTCTGGAAAATGGGTGTTGCTGAGGTGTACCTCGTACGAGAAACCTGATGGAAATGGGTCCACGAGAATAAGAAGAAACCCGACGTGGCAGGGAATGCCAGCGTGGTAAGGAAGTGGATGCCAGCTGGCAGAGAACGAAAAATAATTGAAGAGGAGTTTTTTTTTGATTGGATGAGAATGGCATATTAGGACAGTGAAATAACAGCCTGTCTGGGAATGGCGGCAGCATAATCACATGCCTTTATCTTTTTCTTTATTATTTGTTTATTTTTTGTAAACATAAACAAAAAATATTTTTTTAAAAAATAAGTGACAGCTGGCGAAAGACGCAACACGACACGCAACCATCTCGAGGAGTTGGACATTTCATTTTCCCCACAAAGTTTCATGTCTTCGATTTTCTTTTCTTTTTTTTTTTTTTTAAATTTTGTTTATAATTATATTGCTCCCTTTTTATTGTTTTATCGGTTAATATATCTATATCTATCTATATATATATTACAATAAGTATAAGTGGGTTCTTATAATTATTATTTGTGATATATCATAGTTTTAATATATGAAATCATATTATTCAAATAAATTATTTAATTAATTTTTGTCATAAAATGGAGAGACTAAATTCTTTTAATTTAAAATCACGGCAATGTGATAGACATATAGTTGTATTAAAATTTTTGAAATATTATTACACATATTTCTATAATAATGTGGCTTTTAAATAATAGAGTCACGAGCTTTATTGTGCCTTTGACTTTATTTTATAAAACTACAATTATATAAATTTTTATGATCGAACTACTATGATTAATTTGAACATAGGTTCGTCGATAACCCATAAATGACAACTGATAAATTACAATTTTACCCTTGAAATTTAGTTCATATGGTTTTAATACAAATTATTTTTTTAAAGATTTATCAAAATAAAATAATAAAATTAAAGCATTTAAAATTATAAACTACAAATTCACACTTTAACCTCGGTTGACTTAGTGGAAGTGAATTTTGGCATTTTACTTTTATAATAAAAAAAGATATAAAATGTATCAATCACACTTTTGTTCATATAAGCAAAATTAATCTTAATTTAATTATTTTTAGTTATTAATATTATTTTTAGTTACGAATCTTTGAATATGGTGAACTGTCCATTGAAAGTTAAAAAATTAAAACTAAACTTTTAAAAGTTAAATATTTTAAATATAAAGTAACCAAATTTATAAACATATAATAACAATTAAAGATCCACGTCATGTTTCAATTTGAATAGAAAAAAAAAATGTTACATTATAAATCATATTATATTTTTTTAAAGCCAACATTATTTTAAAAATATTGACGTGACATATTTACTATATAATATAGTCCTACTGTCATTTTAGAAATTACACATGTCAAAAATATAATTAGTTTTCTATTAATCGACCGGTTAAATTACAATTTTCAATATTTAATTTAATTCATATGATTTTTTTTTTTAATTTTATTAACTTGTAATAATTATTTATAAAGGAAAATACTAAATTTTATTATTAAAAAAAAAAGTGTGAGGGCATAGTAGTAGTTTCACCTACAAATGGACATTATTTGTATTTTTTTAATTTAATGAGCTATAGTTATGATTAAACCAATAATAATTAGAAGAAGGGCAATATAAATACGCTTGAGCTTCCGTTCAAAGAAGCTCACCTTGAAAATCTCTCGTTCTAATACGGCTGCTTTTGGTCAGCAACGCGTAATTATAATCGGAAAAATTCTCTCCGCTTCCCGCGGCGGCGCCGCCCATCTCTCTCTCTCTCTCTACTGTAACAGTTCTTTCTCTCTCTGATGAGATTTATAATCTGAGAAAGGATAAGGAAGTGGGTTTTTGTTGGAGCTTCAGAATTTGTTCTCTGGTTCGTCAATGGCGAAGAAGAACAGTAATTCCAAGAAGCAATGTTACATTTCCGTCCCATCTCAAATTATAAACTCTTTATCTACTTCTTCTCTTCAATCCCTTCTCGATTCGCCTAAGAAATCTTCTAAAACGTACAACAAATATCTCAGTCTTTCCACTTACAGAAACTCGAAGAAGCTATGGCTTCTCGCTATTTTCTTATTCGGCCTTTTGGGTATGTTGAAACTTAATTTTAATCTCAACCCTTTAATCGTGTCATACCCATGTTTCTCCTCGCAATCGCTATTGCAATCGCAAAGTTTAGTTTCTAATGGGGTTTTGAAATCGGGTGTAATCGATAGAGAAAAGGAAAATGTTGTTGAGGATGTGATTATGAACGATTCTGTTCAATCTCTTAAGCCGATTTCAAATGGGGTTTTGAAATCGAATGAGGGTTTTGAAGAGGGAAGTGAGGAGGTGGAGTTCTGGAAGCAACCGGATGGATTGGGGTACAAACCGTGTTTAGATTTCAGCGAAGATTATAGAAAATCAACCACTGGAATCGTTAGTGAACGGAGTAAGTATCTGATGGTTGTTGTTTCTGGTGGGATGAATCAACAGAGAAATCAGATCGTTGATGCTGTTGTGATTGCTAGAATTCTTGGAGCTGCTCTTGTTGTTCCTATCTTGCAAGTGAACGTAATCTGGGGAGATGAAAGGTATCAACTCGATTCATATATTGATGAAGTCTCTAATTCATAAGAACTGAAATATATTCCAAGTTTTCTTAACTATCAGTTGCTAAGTTTGATTTTCTGTGTTATGTTTGATTGTTGCAGTGAATTCTCTGATATATTTGATTTGGAGC
Source organism: Cucurbita moschata (assembly GCF_002738365.1). Taxonomy (NCBI): domain Eukaryota; kingdom Viridiplantae; phylum Streptophyta; class Magnoliopsida; order Cucurbitales; family Cucurbitaceae; genus Cucurbita; species Cucurbita moschata. The sequence goes on from NW_019268530.1 coordinate 982,007, forward strand.
ATTTCAAGAATGTTTTAGCAGATGATGTTCATATTGTTTCGTCTCTGCCATCCACGCATTTGATGACTCGGCCAGTCGAGCAAAAATCGCCTCCGCATCATGTCTCACCGAGTTGGATTCGGTCGCGGTATCTTAGGAAGGTAAGGATGGTCGTGTCTGTTCTTTTAGCTGCCATGGCTTTTGTTTGAAGCTCACTACTAAAAAAGTGTCGAGGCTTCTTGATTGATAGGAAAGGAATCTGTTGATTACTGCTCTGCTAGTTTTCATTACGTCCCTACCATGTAGTTTAATCTAGCTCATTACAAAGCATCTTTGAAGATTGGTTTTGAATGCCACTTTAACTCCGTTTTAATGTTTGTAGAAGAGCCTTCGTTACGTCGCCATAATGCATGAATATCAGTCTCGAAGTTTCGAGACTGCTTTTGTTAGTTTAAGTGCTCACCGCCAGTAGATATTGTTCTCTTTGGGCTTTCCCTTTCATATTTCCTTTCAAGGTTTTTAAAACGTGTCTCCTAGGGAGAGGTTTCCACACCCTCACACAAAATGGGATCTCACAATCCACCTCCCTTTAGGGCCCAGCGTCCTCGTTGGCACTCGTCCCCTTCTCCAATCGATGTGGGACCTCCCAATCCTCACCCTTTCGGGGCCCAGCGTCCTCGTTAGCACACCACCTGGTATCCACCTCCCTTCGGGGTTCAACCTCCTCGCTGGTACATCACCCGATGTCTAGTTCTGATATCATTTGTAACGGCCCAAGCCCACCGCTAGTAGATATTGGCCTTTTGAGCTTTCTCTTTCGGGCTTCTCCTCAAGGTTCTTAAAACGCGTATGTTAGGAAAAGGTTTCAACACCCTTATAAAGATTGTTTCGTTCCCCTCTCCAACCGATGTAGAATCTCACATTTTACTTGTGGGCTCGGGTCTTAATTTGATTGACAAAGGCTAACACATAAACAAATAATATAAAGTCGAGGAATTATGATGTTAACCATTTAACTAAAATCCTTAAGCTTTTAGGTTAGTTGATCTCATAGATACTGTTAACCATAAATGTAAGCCCTGTCTGTTAAGGTTCACACATACATTCCCTGTCTGCTAAGGTTGACCAAACAGCAACATATTACCAACTAAAAGCTTTTGTGGCATTTTTCTGTCCTTATTATGTTTTTTCACTAAGCCTTATTCTTTAATCTTTACCACTGGAAAATGTTATGGTTATTAGCTTGATGATATTAAGGAGCGTGTCTCGGATTTTGCAGCTTAGAAGAGAAGGGGTGCTGCTGTTGCGCGGCTTGGACTCGAGGCTTTCTAAGGATCTTCCTTCTGATCTCCAAAAGCTTAGATGCAAGGTATCAAAGGTTTTTTCATCTTGTTGTAACTCTTTGTTCTCTCGTGATTAGTTGTTTGTTGCTTAGATTCGATCGAAGTGTATGGATTATATGATCGATCACTGCTTTCAATGCTTATTCGATACATCGATTCGAGTAGTACATCTTGATCGAAACATATGAGTTCTTTTGCTGCGGCTTTATAAGTAATCCTTTTGTAACAGTCCAAGCCCACTACTAGCAGATATTGTCTTCTTTGAGCGTGGACTTTCCTTTTGGGCAGGTTTTTAAAACGTGTCTACTAGGGAGATGTTTCCACACCCTCGTAAAGAATGATTTGTTCCCCTCTCCAACCGATGTGAGATCTCATAATCCACCCCTCTTTAGGGCCTAACGTCCTCACTGGCATACTGTCCAATGTTTGGCTTTGATACCATTTGTAACAGTCTATGCCCACCGCTAGTAGATATTGTTCTCTTTGGGCTTTCCCTTTTCGGGTTCCGCTCAAGGTTTTTAAAATACGTCTACTAGGGAGAGGTTTCCACACCCTTATAAAGAATGATTTGTTTCCCTCTCCAACCGATCTCCAACCGATGTGGGATCTCACACCTTTTCCCATAGTTAATTCTGATGACATTATGGGAATATCAGTGTAAATTGTTGTTCTTTTTCCTCTTTGCTTCAGGTTGCTTTTCGTGCTTTGAGGTTCGCTCCACCGATCGTGGAACTTGGTAACAAGCTCACCGAGAGAATGCGAAGCAAAGGACAGTACCTTGCGCTTCATTTGCGAATGGAGAAAGATGTATGGGTGAGAACTGGTTGTTTACCTGGTTTGAGCCCCAAATATGACGAGATGATAAACAACGAACGAATACAACGACCCGAACTCTTAACTGCTCGGTCAAACATGAGCTACCATGATAGAAAACTTGCAGGCCTTTGCCCCCTGAATGCCTATGAGGTTATGAGGTAAGGATTGCTTGACCATATGCTTGTCATTGCCAATCATTTCCAGTTATGGCTCTGCTGGACTAAACATTGCAACTCTTATGCAGGTTACTAAAAGCTCTTGGAGCTCCAAGGGATACAAGAATATACTGGGCTGGAGGGCAACCCCTGGGAGGAAAAGAGGCCCTGCAGCCATTAACAAGCGAGTTCCCGAATTTCTTCAACAAGGAAGATCTTGCTTTGCCGAGTGAACTCGAACCGTTTGCGAAAAAAGCTTCGATTATGGCAGCTATCGACTATATTGTATGTGAGAGCAGCGATGTTTTCATGCCTTCTCATGGAGGAAACATGGGCCATGCCATTCAGGTATAAACTCTCATTCAGTTTGCCATGCCATGCCTTTGCTTCTCGAGTCCGATCACGACAAAGTTGATTGTTCGTTTGGATTACAGGGACGCAGGGCTTATGCTGGGCACAAGAAATACATAACACCAAACAAAAGACACATGCTTCCCCTTTTCCTGGACTCCTCACTACCTGAACCAGAGTTTAACAGGATCATCAAGGAGTTGCATCAGGACTCCCTCGGACAGCCCGAACGTCGAACCAGCAAAGTGGGACGAGACGTTACTAAGTACCCTATTCCCGAATGCATGTGCAACAACAGCTCTGATGCTCGTACCATATAAGTCAACAGCTCTTCATTGATGCCAACATTGCGAAAAAAGCCTTGAAGAACAAGAGTTTGAGTTGACAAAGCCTCGGACATCCCGAGTCGATGCTTGAAGCCGAGCCCTCTTTAGAACCATGAGTTTGGTATCGTCTGGTCGGGTGGATGAAGCATCAAATGCAGCAGCAAGCTGAAGAACACAGCCAAGGCTATGAAAATGAGTGAGAAAGATGTCTATATATATATATATCATCAGAGAAATAAATTGAACATTGTATGATTCTTTGATTCTTTAACGAATAAGTTCTTGTAATTACATATTTTACTGTAAACACCAATTTTCTTTAATGAAATAATTCATTGCTGTAATGATATTAAGAATGTTTCTCTTCAGTTTTTTCGGTTAGAAAAATTAAATTATTACAAATTTAAAAAATACGAAATCAAAATTATTACATACTAAAATTTATGATTACTAAATTTTAATTAATTTTTTTTTTTTTATATATAATTTTGAGAAAATTAGAATTTGAAAAGTTTAAATTTTGTTTATGAGAATAAATAATTTAATTATAAAGACTAAATAAAATAAAATTGTTATAAAACCAGGATCCATCTCAACAATAAAGCCCAAAAATATAAAGGCAATGAAAGGCCCAATTTCACTTTAGGGCTCCATATTGAATATATATGTGCCTACATCTCTTAAATCTCAGGGTTTCGGCGAAGAGGAGAGGAGACGAGACGATAACGAGATCTCAGAGAAGGAATTCATCAATGGCTCCTAAGGCAGCGAGAGCTAGCAGGAACCCTGATCTCATTCGTGGGGTTGGGAAATATTCGAGGTCGAAGATGTACCACAAGCGTGGTCTTTGGGCAATCAAGGCAAAAAATGGAGGTGTCTTCCCTCGCCACGATGCCAAGCCTCAGGCCGACGCTCCGGCAGAGAAGGCGCCGAAGTTTTACCCTGCTGACGATGTCAAGAAGCCACTTGTCAACAAGCGCAAGGCTAAGCCCACCAAACTTAGGTTTATCTCTCTCAATGTCTTTCTTTTGATGTTTATTGCAGTGCCTTGGAACGTATATTGTTTGGTGTATTTTGAGTTTGTTATGGTTCGGAAACTGAGGAATTTGGAATCAACTAAGAAACAATTGCTTTAATTACATGAAATTACAAAATGAATGGGGCAGTGTCACTCTCTATTAGACTGAATAGAGTTCATGCTGTAGCTATGAAAAAAGGGGGATTTTACATTTTTAGGTTTCCAGATTTGAAATTTGTTGAAGTCTGAACTGCGTGTAGTGAAGTAATGTTGCTCATTTTCCAAATAATAAACATTTGGGTCAGTTCAAAGAAATGTGCGTCGGGTGTTTTCATATAACATAGTTTGTCAATTTCATATCATTTGCAGGTCTAGCATTACTCCTGGAACCGTGCTTATCATTCTCGCTGGAAGGTTCAAGGGAAAGAGAGTTGTGTTCTTGAAGCAACTTCCATCTGGGTTGCTTTTAGTCACTGGTGAGTATTGGCAATTTTCTCTAATCGCCTTCCTTTGTAATTTTGCTGTAATATCGCTATCTGTTCATGTGGTCGTTGTGCTGTAATGTCGCTATCTTAAATGTGTTGTGTGCATTACTTTTCCTATTGACAAGTAAGAAGTATTGGGACGTTGTATGCCTCCATTTCTGTCTAATATACCCTGCAATTACATGCCACTTTAATGTCTCATGCCTCCTATTCTGACTGTATGTTGTGCAAATTTTCTTTACATACCTTAGACCTTTAAGCTTCATTTGGTGTTGAAACAAAGAGAGTTTCTAAGCTTCATTTGGCGGTTGTGGGTTGGGGAGGGGTTGGTCTAGATGATGCAGACTGTAGTGATAGTGATAGATGTTTGGGAGAAAGGGTGCACATAAAGTAGCGATTGGCCAAGTCTTTGATTTTTGAATTTGCAATTTTCGAACCTACAAGGGATTTTCTTAATGTAAAGTTTGCTTTTTTAGGACCATTCAAGGTCAATGGTGTTCCGTTGAGGCGTGTGAATCAGTCGTATGTGATTGCAACCTCCACCAAGGTAGACATTGCAGGAGTCAACGTGGAGAAGTTTGATGACAAATATTTCTCCAAGGAAGTTAAGATGAAGAAAAAGAAGGGAGAAGGAGAGTTCTTTGAGGCAGAGAAGGAGGTTCGTAATTGTTTTTATGATGATTGTTTTTTCAAATACTTCAATTTTTGTCACTTTCTTGTCTTAATTTCTGGTCACCATTGTTTTACATGTAGGAAAAAAGCTCGCTCCCACAGGACAAAAAGGATGATCAGAAGGCCGTGGACTCAGCTTTGCTCAAGTCGATCGAGGCTGTTTCAGATTTAAAGACATACTTAGCTGCGAGGTTTTCTCTAAAGGCAGGCATGAAACCTCATGAGCTTGTTTTCTAGATATTTGCTGTTTTCTTGTGGAATTGGTCACTACAATTTTCTTGTTATGTGTTTTGTTATGAGGATCCTAGATTTGAAATTATATCCCGTAATGAATTTTGACTGATAGTGATAAGATATGTAATATTTCTTTTATTCCCATCACTTTACTTACGCTTACTTACAAAGTAATCTACAAAGTAATCGAGAGGAATCATTTGAAAAGATAAATGGCTTGATTGACTCTAATGGTACATGAGGGGTGGATTATAAATGGTATCCGAGCGAGTCACTGTATTGTGTGCCAATGAAGACGTTGGGCCCCAAGAGGGGTGAATTGTGAGATCTCACATCGGTTGGAGAGGGGAGCCCCAGGATGTTTGGGCTATTACAAATGGTACTAGAGCCATTCACCAGATGGTGGGCTAGTGAAGACGTTGAGCCTCAAGAGAGGTGAATTGTGAGATCTCACATCGGTTGGAGAGAGAGAGGGGTGGATTGTGTAGTAGATAATTTTTTAAAACCTTGGGGTTAGTCCGAAAAGAAAAGCTTAAAGAGAACAATATCTGGTAGCGGTGGATTTGAAGCATTAGCTACTTAGGAAGCTTATTATCAGAACTGTTTTCCGCTTTCCTTTTAATTCCTTCAGCATAGCTTTTGTATTCTTTGTAGTTTCATATCATCTATAAAAGAAAGGAAACGATGGTTTCTTATATTAATCTAAATTGAAAGAGAAAATAGGCAAAATTGGAAAAATACTGGGGAGTTGAATTAAATTATACATTTAGCAAAACAAGCTTAATCCATAATTTTATTGCAAATTATAGGCATGACCAAACCATGACCATCGTAACTCATAGCAAGCTGTCTGTTTGAGGGGGCAATCTCTTGAAGAAATTGCTAGGTACCGAGGGTAGTTTGCTGCGAAATCTTGGATGCCTTAAATAATACAACCCTGTAACCAAAGCCACCACTCTGAAAGGTGTAGCATATAGCACAACAGCAACACAAAGACAAAACACTACGAAAAGGCTGGTGGCTCTTGGATCCCTCCAGCTAAGTAGAGATTCTACTCTTTCTCCCTGTGTTGCTATGTCTCCCACAACTGTTTGAACCCTCCCTGCAACACTTCTCAGCCTATCATATCTCAATCGTACCAAGTTGTTCGCCATGGAAGTTGGAAACGTGTCAAATTCTTCGTCGAGCTCATCAGAACTCACTGCTTCAGCCCAAGAGAGCTTGGTGTCCATGTGAGGTGGGTGCCTTGGCCTAAACCTGTAGTTCCATAAGCCAATGAGGAACATGTATAGAAAAACAGTAGGAAGTATTAGTTCAGGGTACGAAATCAATATAAGGAACAAAATGTGCACGAGCACCGATGTGACGGGGTTCCTCCAATTACAAACTTCACGAAACCATCGACTTATTGATATCATTCCTGCAAGTAATGACATGATTCGAAAGAAGTTGGCTTTGCTTCGTCTCATGCTCCAAACATGTGAATCCACATCTAACATGTATTCAACAACTTCTTTTCGTAGAGGCGGTTCAGCTCGACTGAGCCTTGTCGCTACTATGTTCATAGCTTGGTACCTTAAGTTTTCTATTTGGTTCACTGTGAAAGGTTGAAGGTAATGCATCTTAGGGAGCAATGGACTTCCATAGACATGTATCATGTTTGCCAAAGATACGGCGGTGAACCGAACTGAAAGTTGGAGCTCTCCCATCTTCTTCACTCCATTGGGGTGCAGAATCAGAAGTGGATAGGAATGTGTGTAGAGTTTATGAGCTTCAAGTGTCGATATTCGAATTCGAACCTTTCCGATCCTCGAATCTCTTCCTCCGTTGCTTCCATTATGTTTGTCACCACCACCCCCCAAATGGCAATTGTCAAAAACTCCCAAGGTAATTACAGTACATGGATCATAGACTTCCCATGTGTATTGCTCATTCCATTTGGGATTGCACGTGTCGAGAATCGTTCGGGTTCGAACCCATTTTTGACCATACTTAGCAATACAATAAGCATCTGTGTTTCCTCTCCCATCCTTCAGCTTCATTGGAAGTAATCCTTGAGCACTTAAAATTCCAACCTCCAATATTCCCACTGGTTGTTTCCATAGCTGCTTAGCAGTTGGTCGTTGATCACTGATGTATAAAGTCGATTCATCTAGTACATGATATCCACCTTCAAGAGAAGCTCTCAAGTGAACCCTGCTTGAAAATTTGTGTTCCTTTCGCCTATCAGCTTCTAGAACTCCAAAACTGTACTTCTCGAGGTTAAACCAACGCGAATGAACTGGCCTATGATCAAGCCGCTTGTCGAACGCGTCGAGAGCCAGACTGATCTGCCCCAAGACATCTTCTTTTGAAGGGTGCACTCTGTCCTCAATGGTGATTAGCAACTGTTCTTCAAATGGCTCAGCTACCACAAACACCAAATCTTCATTCCAATATGGATTAGCTGTGCTTGTTGAACTGTTCTTTGTTCTGAGTATCTGGTTTCCTACTTGAGCTTTGACAAAAACATCAGGAACATGGTTTCTGTCGGTGGGGATTACATCTTGAGCTTCAATCACTGTTAGCCTCAGATACCATAGTTTTGGAGAGACATAAACCTTTGATCTTACATTATGAACACCTTCCCCAAACACTGAGGCTGCATCAGAATGCCATGCCTCTGGGAAGGCTTCATCAGCTTGTGTTCCCATCCAAACTGCAACCATGATTTCCCCTCTTACCCGGCTCGTTCCTCGCCGGTCCTCCAATCGGTACCATTGAGGTGCCAATGGGCTATCCGGGGGAACCCGTGTTGGAACCTCGTTCAAGTCGAACACTACACGACCGAGGTACTCGTCTCTTCCTAGCATTTCATTGTCCTTGACAAAAACTTCTAGTGTAGAGGATTGTATGCGTTCTTTTGAGAATGCAAAGACTTGATTCCATTCTGGATTTTGCTTCCTGTCAAAATGCTTTGTTCTTCCTTTATAGTTCCCAAGCTTCACTTCCACATAAGGATCACAGCTTCCAGTGATGGAACTTGGAGGAAGATCCCTTGCTTTCATAACTCGAACGTAGAGATAGAACATTTGCTCGACAAGGTCGTAAGTGCTCGTGTGTCGCTCACTTCTCAGCCAACCTCTTCCACTGTATGATCTGCCACCCGGCCACTGCTCACCAAGCTGAGGATTAGTGTCCCTGATCTCATCATTATCTTGGTTGCTGATATTAGCTGGTGAATTGCTTGTGTTCATTGTAGATGGAATGCTTTTGTTCATCGAAGATGAAGCGCCGTGTGGTCGTTTCTGTACTAATATTCGAGGTCGCTGCATTGTTTGCTGCTTATGTAGCTGTGTCGTCTCACCTCGTGTCTCGATTGGTTCTTCAATCTCTGGCTCTTTAGCTGGACCTCTGATAGGAAACTCAGCTACAGAAAAACTTGAGCTGGAATGTTTAGATGCTGAGATTGTTAAAACATTGTTCTTTGGTTTTACTTGAATATCACAAGCAGGATCAAGTGGGGATCTTTTAGGATTTATAGGAGAGTTTTTTGGTGGTGAAAGGTAGATTTTCAAGCCAATTTCACCTTTGACAGACGAGAAAAACCCCTTAGTTTCTAACTGATATATCTGATAAGTTTCCTCACCTTCCTTGGCAATGTCTGAGCAAGGAATTCTGACCCTTCCAAGAAAGCTTCTGCCTTCAGTCAGTCTCTTTTCATGGTAAACAGAGATGTCAATGGCTTGGCAATGGTGGCTTTGGGTTTCGTCGAAATCGAATGAGAGTTTCTGATTCCAAACGGGGTCGAGGTTCTTTGGAACAGATTTCGTTCGGCTTATATGGTTTTGAAAATCGACTTCAACAAATGGAGTTGCAGATCCTTCACCATCTTTGGGCATAAGATCATGAGCATCTATTACTTCCACCACTAGCTGCTGCTTCATAATCCTTCTGCTTCTTCTTCCACTGCTGCAAAAAATATAAGGTAATCACTGACCACAAGCAATCTGAAAACTCCATTCAGAAGCAAGGAAGTTCCATTTCAGAAGAAATGATGAAAAAGAAAGGAATGGTTTGATGAAGAAGCTGAGAGTGAGCTTTGTGAAGACCCAAAGATGGAGGGAAAGCAAGAACTTTTTCCAAGAGCATTAAGGCATAGACTATTTTGAGTATCGAGAATCGAGAATCGAAAAGTGGTGTTCACTATTAAACCTACGCCCATTTCTCTCAAGTTTGATTGCCTTCTGTTTGACCATCCACACTCAATTTGATCGGAATTCGGTTCGATAACCTTCTCTCATAGATTCCCTTCACCAAGTCATCGCTAGCAATTCGCTCTTATCCCTTAACCAATTAATTTATTCTGGAGTTGATATAAAAATTGATCGATATATAAACATTATATATATATAGAGGTAAAATAGTGTATAGAAAAAAGTACTTAACAAAGTGAGTTTAGCTTGCTCAAGATGTCCCTTTCTTGGGAAGGAGGGCAGCAAAGGCAATGTGAGTTAAGAAGTTTATGGGTAATAACAAGAGGTTAAGGGGTTGCCATTTGGCCAATGGAACCTTTTGTTTATGTGCTTTATTCCTAGCTTGCTATTCATCTCTTCCATTGCTCAAAGACCTTGTAAACTTACCTTCAATTGGCTTCTATACTCCTCCAGGAGAGAAGCAATGAAACATGATTTTATATGAGTGCCATAAAATTAAGAAAAAAATGAACCAAAATCAACGATATGATTCATAGATCCTCCCAAATCACTAGTAGTTCCATTACAATCATCTACAGAATGAACATAAAACTAGCTACGAAATTATGAAATCAACTCCAAAGTTGAAAGGAACAAACACTGCCTGCAAATGCTATGCTTGAAACGAAAGAAACAAAAGAAATAAGGATAAAAATGTGCTCAAAATCCCTCCTGAACGATACTAATTATTGGGGAAAAAAATGGAATACCTATAAACTTCTTCACTGGCACATCTAAACAAATACTTTTAGCAGCCAATTGCCAAAACTAAGCTCAACTCTTTACTCAAATGGACTCTCAGAAGTGTGTCATTATTAGCCAATTCAGACAGTTACCTCCTTGTCACACATAAATTATTCATCTTCTGGTCGAGTTAACAAAAAATTTCAACGCTTAAGCTGCAGCTTTAGATTTCGGTCTTTGTTTCTTTGCATCCAAAGACGCTAAGCTGGAGCCTAATCCGACAGGGGCCTGATCTTGTGCTGAAGGCAACTGATCTTGTTTTCCATCTACCTGGGTGTTGTTAGAGAGGTTGGCGTTAATGTCTTTCTTCTCACCATCCGTTACGTTACCTGCTGCTGCATCTGGTGTCATGCCTGAATTGATGATATTAAGCAGCTGGGTAATTGGTGGCATAGCTTGAACTGGAACACCCGGCTGACGTATCAAGAGGCCTCTAGCTGCAGCTTTCTTTCTCGCTTCAGCTGCGGCGCGAGCAGCTCTCTCGTCTACACCCCTACCACGAGGAAGAGGTTCACCAATCATGGAAGCATTGAGGGATTTGTTCATAGCACCTCCAGAACTGCCAGATCCACCAGCTACTGCAGCAGCTTGAAATGCTTGTATCAAGTCAGGATGAGACTGCAAGGTATCCAGAAATGAAGCCTTTGAGTTTCATATTGAACAGTAAACCCCGTATCACATTGTATAGTAGAATTCTTCCAGCTCGGGTAAATTTCATTTCATTTTGGAGCTATAATATCTTCCATCTCTGGTAAATTTCATTTGTAAACAAAATCAAACCACTTAAAAGAATACCTTAAGAATATCAATAGCCTTCTGAGCTGATGCAGCGTTCAAAGTTTGGCCCTTTTGTTTCTGAGCATTCATCTGTCAAAATAAAATTTATATTGTTAAGGACGAGAGATTTTATTGGTAGCTTTAACCTTTGTTTTTTTTTTCCATCTTTCAACTTACCTGAACCTCACGCATCTTAAACGTCTTCATCCAATTTTCTGAATCCCGTGTCCGTGAATCTTCTTCGCCCAATTGTTTGACCAATATATCGTACGTTTTCTTTTCATGCTGCCGTGAGATATACAAAATATTGGTCAGGCATTGCAAAGGATGTCAAACATTATTCAAAGCTTTGTTCCAGAAATTACCTGATGAGACAGTTTAAAGGCCCCCATACAATTGAATGCAATAGCAAGGGCGTGGTAGCAAACAGCGGTTTGAATATGTTCCTCGCCTAGAAGTCTTTCATTTTTCTTCAATGCTTCTTGCAAATAACGCAGAGCTGTGTTCATCTTTCCAATATCCTGGTACATCATTGCAACATTTATGAAAGTTGCAGCAACATCAGGATGATCAGGACCAGATGATAAGCTTAGCAGCAGCAATGCTCGAGACATGTGTCGTAGTGCAAGTTCTGTTTGGTTAAGTCCATGGTAGAAAAGCGCCATATTCCCGTAACTACAGAAGGGAAAAAATGCAAATCAGGAAACAGATAAAGCAAACAAATTCAGAAAGCACCGATATAATCGTTAGCATTGAACTAAAATTTGCTGGACATCATATCTCAAATATTCAATTTCATTTAGGGTATAACACTAATATAACAAAGAACCCCATAAAATTCTCACTTACACATATATCATAACACATTCTATGTTTTGTACAGTTTAGACCTTTGTATAGCCCAAGCCCACCGCTGGCAGATATTGTCCTCTTTGGACTTTCCCTAGGTTTTAAAACGTCCACTGGAGAAAGGTTTCTACACCCTAATGAAGAATACTTCGTTCTCCTCTCCAACTAACGAGGATCTCTCAATAAATAAATAAATAGATAAGCTGTACTAATTGTAAAACCAGTTATTAGAAGCTTAACTTCCAGAGAGGATGTTCCTCCAACTGCTTCCAACGAAGGAATGAAAAACAGTTCTCATTTTACAAACTGACTAAAACATAAATCCTATAATTTGGACTACAACATGCATACTAGAATCATCGATTCAACTAGTAAAACAAAACTGAAGTATGGATGTGGAATTGCCTGTGGGCTGTATCAGGATGATCCAAACCCAAACAACGTTCATTTATAATCAGTTCCTTGTGTTGTTGGACTATGGCTCCAGCCATGTCTCCTGCATGATACAAAACCATCGCTAGGTACCTAAATTCAGAAAGGACAACGTTAGTTTCCATAGCATAATTATGTGCTTGTCAAAGAAAACTCACACATAAGATATAGGCAAATATTCATGCCCCTAAAACAAGCAGCATAATCATTAAACGTATAGACAAAATTTGCAAGCTAGCATAGTCCTGATGTCTACCGGCAACAATTGGCAACCTCCCGATGCATTGGACCAGTAACCTGAAATAAAGAAGTTTTTGGCTGATAAGATTGAGCTCTAACAGAATTCTCTCAGCAGGCAATGCATAAGAACGGACTGTCATTACCTGCTGAAGTATCGAAACAGCTTCTGAAAATAATGCATACGCTTCACTAAGCATCCCCTGAAGAAAAACATAATCGATAAACAATTGATCAAATTTCATAAAATCAAACATTAACGATTTACACGTGATCAGCCATATTTCTTGTTTAGTTCTACCAAGTTCATCAAACGTTCCTTGCACTACATGGCAAGTCAACTCCTTGACCAACGCTGAAACTAAATTTTCACTCAAAATAATTAAATAATGATATTGTGGAATATTGTTTAAGCCAATTTTATTTAACTTGAACTCAGTTTTGATTGTACATCTAAATAGAGATTTCTTGAAGCAGCAACAGTAATCATTTTTAGTAATGATGAATTCAAGCAAACCAATGTAATTAATTTAAAAGTGACAACATTATAACTGACCTCTGCCAACTTCAGCTTTCCAGTTTCGACAAGATCCTTGGCTTCTGAACATACAGGAACTGAATGTTTCACAACAGGTTGGAGATTCAAGATATCTGATGTCTGGAAAGGTGCAGAGGAACTCAAATCATATTTCCTAGCAGCAACTGTGATTCCGACCTGTTAAGAACACATTATATGTTAAGAAAATAACTGACCCAATAGAAAGCTCAAAAGTTTGAAAATAGACCTGATAAAAGAAAAAACTCGAACTAATTTCTAACGTAGTACAGAGATTTTACTTCTGCAAGGATTCTATTGTTGTAGTACTAAGACAACCTAACCATGGGAAACAGAAATATAAAATCGACAAATATGAGATTAATTTTGGAATTAAATAACTGAATGGACAATTACCTTGTGGCAAAGGTTCCTTACAACAGAAACTTTCCTTACACACGACCGTGCATCATCCGGCAAGTCAAACTGCATTGAAAGTGTTTCACGGTAAGAAATTACATAAATGCTTATTTGATTAAAAGAAATCATTATTAAAAAAGACGGGCTTATAAACTTTGTTTAAAATTCTGATAAGGCTGAGAAGAAACAAAATTTTCAATAAAACGCCTGTACTTTTCACCAATTACAGGTAAGAGGCTAAGACAGACCCAAAAAAGAGAGACTTAATGCGAGTCTTTGAGATAATCCCACAAGGGAAAGGTTATGAGTCTTTCCATATAAATCACGGAGTGAGAGGAACGGATTGCACAGGGTTGTAAGTAATTAAAAATTCTGACATGAGTAGGTGTCAGGTGTATTGGAAGCCAGTAGAGAAGTTAGCAATTTCAGCTTTCCTCTAAGGGAGAGTCAGACCTCGAAAAAATGTAGTAGTTTATGTTTCTTCTCAGCTTTTATTCATTAGAAGTGTCGAGATCGATCATACCACAACCAGAGCATAAAAAAGGAAAAGTTAAGAATATACATTTTTATCTCAAATTTATACTTTTTATTGTCTTAAAATTATACATATTGCTCCCAAGTGTAAAAAATGAAGGTATATCCCCTCTTTATATCCTCTATCATCAAAACTTTCCATCAAGGACAAACTAAGTAATATTTTGCCTCTATGATTACCAAAAGACCACGAAACCTTACAGTTTCAATAGCATGGTAAAGAGGGAACAATCCATACAACGCTGAAATAAAAGGCATATCCTTGTATCAAATGCTTGGGTACGTGACATGGGAAAAAAGTACTAACATCATTTAGGAGCAATTAGGAGATTGATTGAAGATCACCTGATATTTGAGCTTTGCAAAATTCCTGATGTCAGACCAAAGAGAATCTGAGCTAACACTCATATATGAGGATTGGCTCTTTTTTGCATGTGCTCTGCCTTTCCATCTCGCTTGTCCCCTTGAATTATTTCCTGAAGAATGATGGTGTCCCACTTGGTCCTGTACATAAACGCACAACATGATAAATCAACTTTAGCTAATTTAGAAGCAGCCGTACTAGAGTACCGTGTGAGTTCTTTAGCAATAGATGTACAACATGATAACAGTCACTTATCCATTTCGTTCTTTCCTCCAACTTTCCCAAGGATTACTTTAAATGTTGTATTTATTAGCAGTTGTTGTACATACTAATAGCTTCATGTATTAAAAAGCTAAATTTAGTGTCAAATAAACTTTAACGTTTAAGGATAGAAGAACGTTTTAGCTCAGAGAATGGGCATACTGAACAATAATAGAGTTCCATCCAGACACAATATCAGAGCATTGAACAAACCTTCTTGGGGTTTCTGGACTGCGTATTAGTAGCAGCTTTTGTAGCAAGCACTTGACAACTTCCAAAGAAACAATTGAAGAAATGTGAAAGTGCCATCCCCAAGTCATGATCTTCAGTATCTCTCAAAACATCCTGTACGACGTCAAGTAATACTAGTGTGAAATACTACTAACAAGTGAAAGGACTAAGTTGCATTGGAAAATAAGAGAAAGAAAGTATGGGTGGTGTGCGGGTCTCCGACTTTATCAGGCAACATCACATTCTCAAGAACTCAAACATCATGAAAATGAAAATGTTAAATGGTAACTAGAGTGTAATTACCGTAAAACATGGTTCACTCAGTTCACTCACTTTACATGTTAATATACTAAATCATGCAGAAGAACAACCGCATATACTTCACTTTTATTAAGGAATGAAAAAAGACTAACCAAAAAAGGTTCTTATCTGTGTTCATCAGTATCATGCAACAAGTTCTGGAAAGATATGTCGGCATTGAGTATTAAAACATAAGAAACATTTTGTCTTAAAAGCCACAAATAACCAGGCTGAATAACCTATGTATCAAAGATGGGGAATCCACAAAAGTCTACATATCAGGATAGCTTTAAGAAAATGCGCAACAACCTTCTATAGCATGCATTCTCAGTTCATAAAAATATAAAAAGCTCCACATTGTAAGGTGCCATGAAAAATAGGAAATTACAACATATTCTTAGCAAGAAAAGGAGGAATAACTTAGATTTAACACCTTCAGAATGTGCTTTGCAGATCTAACTGCAATCTCATTAGAACAAAGGTCCCATAAATGGGGTAAATGTCTAGTGCCCTCAGCAACCTGTTGAAGAAGTTCCAAAGATCGTCAAAAATGTCTATTCATGGTCATACCACCAATAAAAGGTCATCAATCTGAGCAATGAAATTGTTGTCAATAGATGCTCACCTTTCCAATATACCGAACATTAATTCCATGAGCATGGAGCGCCTCAGTCAATGTCTGGCCATCCATAGGTGAGACTTCCAGTGTGCAGAGATCTTGAATAAATTTAGGAAGCACAACATTTGTGAGGAACATACTGGCTTCCCTCACATTACCTTCGTCTGCTTCGATCTCCTGGTGAATGCAATATTAAGAGAACTGTGAACACAGGACTTTAAAAAGCTGCCAGGAAAAAGGAATGCAAGTTCAGATCTTACCTCTTGACTTCCTGACAACTTAAACTCGGTAAAGACATTAGGATTAAACAAAATTTGTGATTGTGAGCTCTCCTTGAGGTCCTCAGTCTTCTCGTCCTTACTTGTATCCTAAAGGAAACATGATTCAGATTTCTCAAAAAACAATTACCAAGATCCAATCATTGGATTTTCATCCTTTGATACAACGGATGATTCTAACATAGCATAAAACTGACATTTACATAATAATCTCAATTATAGAATGAATTGCCTTGCAAATCCAGCACCCAAATCCAAAAAGAAATACATATACAACGAGTGGGAAACTTGACTTTGAGGATTGTGACAAGACGACTCCTTCTATTCCTCCATTTATGTCTGCCAAATTTGCTCCGTTTGTGGTCTTGAGTTTCGTAAAATTTCTCCTTTGGCTCAAGAAGGAAGCTGTGTCATGGTTTAGCTTTGCAAAGTTTAATTTTGTTGTCTCTAAGAGATTTGGATCGACTTACCAGAAGAGATTTTTTATTTCTTTTCGGCGAAGGTTTTTCCAAAGATTCTTTCAAAGGGTTACTAGTTCTTGCAAAGCTGAAGAGTTTTTTGAGGTTGCTTTATGATGGATTTTAAAATACTTTTTTCGTTGGTTGGTGGTTGGTGGTTGTTTCTTGGCCTTCTTTGGAAGATTTAAAGTAGCTATCAGTTTATAGTGTTTAGTGAGGGCCTTATTCATGGTTTTATCATTCATTCACAAGCTCTCTTCGTTTTTTTAATGTTCATTTATTTCTATGACTAGTCATTATTTGATTAATTTGATGTTTGCATTTTTTTTCTTTTTCACTCACTTTGGGATTTGTATCCCTGAACATTTGTTCTTTTTCATGTTAAAAAAAAAAAAAAGAAGAAGAAATCTAAATAACTAACACAAAGTAATACATACATCACTAGCTACAGCTGAAACTTCCTCTTGCTTTCCAGCATCTGCCACTTCAGAAGAATCAACAACGCTATCTCCTTCAGGCACAACCTTGGATTTTAACTGATCTGCAGCTTGGGCCTTCTCACAAGAAGAAAACCATTATATAAAAAATACATGATAAAATAAATGCACATCATTTTTCCATCAGTTTATTGTAACTTACCTGGCAAAAAGCAGTAATCAGCTCTGGTCTAAGAATACAAAATCGAGATCCTGGCCCAGTATAGTTCGCATCACGGGGAGTTACTCTCATTATGTCAAGAAGATAATGCCTAAAAAAAATAGATAGAAAAAAACTAAATCAGAACTAAGAAAGTTAAAAAGATTTTTTATTCTCGGACAAGACAATTGCTGACATATTTTTAGCTGACAGTAGGATTTTAGTGCCTTTTTGTGGTCTTTCATTTTATCTCAATGCTTCAAGTCAAGGAAATCACCTGTCATCACTACCTACAATTCCCTTGCATTCCACTGGCGCAGCTAACTTGAAAACATTCCCTGATCCATCAAGGACCGAGTGCTCCTTTAAATGCAGACGTTTGGCAGCTTCCAGTACCTAGGCATAACCATTGCTTGGCCCTTTTAGTAAGGTGATATAATTAAACGGAAAGAAACCTAGAAGATCAACGAGATTAAGAACAAGGCAATAATTCCAATAAAAGGAAAATCCCTAAGAAAATAACTAGGTTTAGTTTAGTGAATGAGTGCTATATTTACTGAAGTAGATGTTAAAAGATAATGTAACATTAAAAAAAAAGAATCACAATCGAAATGATTCAAGTACAAAGCAAACCACGTCTGCTTCCTCACCTTCGCATGGAAGTCTTCATTCCAGTTGATTTTCTTACCGTTATCAACAGAACCGTACAGAAGAGAATCAGATTTATCACCTTGAAGAATTCCAGGCAGAACACTCTGAAACAAGTGAAGCAGAAAATACCAGAGAAATGTTAGGATAATGTAAAAAGGGAAAAAGAAAAAATAGAAAAAAGAAACAGAGACAATGACACTATTGTTCCTAAACTTAATTAACCACTTATGTACGTTAGAAAAAGAAAGATAAGTGAGAGGGAAATCAAAATTGTTACCAAACGACATCTCTCTTCGATACCAAGGTTATCTAAACAAATAAATAGAACTGTCTAAAATGAGCCCATTACGCCCTAAATCAGAATGGGAACAAAGTAACACACGTTATCATTCCCAAGGAATTCAATTCAGACTTTGATCCACATCCTAACATATAAATAATAATATTGGTTAAACCTTGCAAACAGGAGAGAGGGTAATGAAGAAGAAATTAAAACAGGAGAAATTAACATCAGTAAATAAATAAGTATACCTGAGCTACCACCCTATGGCCCCTGTAATCAATGATTGCCATAGCAAGATTGTAAAGCCCAGGGACATCTGCCTCCTGATACGCTTTGGTGCCTTTCAAATCATTATTTGCAGAAGCATACGTAGCTTGCTCACTCTCAGGCAACTGCATCTCAGTTGAACCATCAGGAGAGGATTCAGTTACACCATTAACTTCCAAAGTACCAGATGAATTACATCTGTCACCATTAGAAAGTCCAATGTCCCCATGCGATGATCTATCAGTAGCCCTCCCCGAAGAACCATGTAAAGAGCTTGGGACCTGGACTTTTGAATTACCATCAGATGCAGATTTCTTGGATGTGTGTTCAAGGTCAGCATCCACAGCAAAACTGAAGAAAATATTGTTGTGTACATACCTAAAATTAAATGAAATATAGCCCAACATCAATTCAACGATTCATGAAATGGATAATACACCAAATGATTGTATATAAATTAAACATCCAGATTAACGAGCCAACCAATCATGACACGTGCACACAATACCTGTGTATGCAATACATTTATTAAATAACTACGTAGTTCATGCAGAAAAGATTCAGTAAAGTATGCAATAGCTCTGAAATAGCATTTTAAGGATTAAAGGGAAGAGTAACAAACATTGATATCA
This sequence comes from Cucurbita moschata, assembly GCF_002738365.1. Lineage (NCBI taxonomy): Eukaryota > Viridiplantae > Streptophyta > Magnoliopsida > Cucurbitales > Cucurbitaceae > Cucurbita > Cucurbita moschata. The sequence goes on from NW_019268530.1 coordinate 1,001,129, forward strand.
TTTGATAAAAAGGAAAATAAATATTTGCAGATATGCCACATTGCACAAGGAATATCTTCTAACAACTAACATGTGAAAGCATTCTGGATCCGTTGGATTTATCGGGGGTATGCATCTGCTGATGACTCCAATAGCACCACTAATAGCTGCATCGACAAAGTCTGAAGTTACTTTGTAGAGAGCCCTATCACGCAAAATCCTGCATTGTATAGCCTTTGTTAAGAATACATCACAAAAACAAATTGTCAAGAGAAAGCAAGAGGTAAAGAGAAGGCCTATTAGCAAAGAGGCAATTATACCTTTCCTGCGGAGTTGCATGAGGAAACTCCCGACAAGACTGCAACTCCTCATTCCAATCTCGTTGCATGCCAATCAGCTCACTACCAAAGGAGAGAGTTAGTGCATCTTCTGCCCTGGCTGCATCACGCTTATGCTCTACAAAAACAAAACTCAAATAGAATTAACTATATCAAACAAATGAAACAGAGATCGAGAAGCAAAGCAGCCTATTTCAAAAATAAATAACAACAATTTGCACAAAGTACAATTTTTTTTCCACATAATTCTACTATAGATATTCAGAACTACCTTTCAGTAGCTCACATATCATGTAACCATTACATTTTCAACAAATGTGCTACTTCTAAATAATTATAAAATATTTAATCATGTATATCTATTAAATATCATGGGTGTTGGGACGCGCTTAAACACACCTCTATGAATTACACGCTTAAACACACTCATATGATTCCACCAACCTGTTGCTTTTAAGCCATTAACTTTGTTTACCCTTTTTGTTTGCCCCAATGATCATTGAACCAACCATGGTGGTTATAAAAAGTTTATTTGATAATAAAATGATGTAAAGGATAAATTAGAAAAGTTTAATGGTGAAATAATTAAATCAATCATCCAAGGGCAAGATAAAAAAGGGAATGCTCTTCGAAGAACCAAAGTAGAAGATTTGAAGGTTTGAGATATATAACCACCGCCATGCAAATGCATAACAACAGAAGAGACACCCCAATACTTCAGAGAATAGAAGAGAATGGCCTGCTGTATCACGCTTTAAGATCCAAAAAACTGGATGGGCTGGATTCAAGGGATGAAGCAACTAACCAGGCACAGGATAGACTCCGAGCCAAGAATTTGGGGGCAGCAAAGATTGAACATTCTCAAAAGGATGCGCGGAGGCTCTCTGTTCCAGAACTTCACGGAAAGCTTTAAACAAGAGGAGAAAATGTGAGAGTTTAAATATCAATCAGAATGGAATAGTTTTCATCAATTGGATGGCTGAGTAGCGACCAAATGTTACTCTACCTTTTCTGAACTTAGAACTGATCTTTTGCAACAGCCCAACCAGAGTACTAGCTTCATAAGCAGCTTTATATGGCCTTGGATCAAGAACATTTCCTGTGCTTGAGTTGACATAAAAATATTTTGCGGTTCCCGTTATACAGAACTTATTACCCTCCAATGTAATCACATCCAGGTATATCAAATCTCCAGTGAGCCTGAAAGTAACATAAAGATGTTTTGTTCATGAGCACCTAATGGTCCATAAAAGGCAACAATCTTCATATGAGCATATAAAAAGAGATCGTTTAAGTTTACCTTCTGTAGCTTGGAGGAGGATTGAAGGATGAAAACACAATGCTTTCTATGCATCTTACCTCTTTCGAGGATGATGATAGAAAACTACCAAGGGAACCAGAAACATCTTCCATGAAACCAAGACTGTCAAGCTCTGGGACCTCCGTTTTCACAGTATCTGAATCAAATTAGAATCCAATAGCCTTGTTACAGTGAAATCTCCCAAATGATTTAAATTGCATAACAAGCCAATAAAGGAAACAAGCTCAGGGAGGTGAACATCCAAACCTCCTGCAGTTGTGGCTGCATTTTTTTGAGCCAGTTCATACTGTAATGCAAGAGATGTTGACAGTGAAGCATGAAGAGTGGAAAGGGAAAGCATGTCTTTGGTACGATGAACATGGGCCCTTATTGATCTATCATCATATAATGCTGTGAAAACAAATACCTGAGAGACCAGAAATAAATCATTTCTCACTTAAAATGAAATAGAAGTTACCATACCAGGTACCATCTCTAATGAGCAACCACCAAGTGTAATATCAGCTACTTCTGAAATTTCATTATAATCTTCTAGTTGATGAGAGGAACCATCCTTCGTGTGCAATAATAAGTCATAACACGTGAAATAGCATGTCTCAGGAGCATCAAGGAGGAACTGCCTGATGTCCATAACAGAGTCTCCTGGATTGAGCTGCAAGTTGATTTAAAAAAAGAGTATTATGCATATCATGATGCAACAAGTAGCTGAGAATGAGATGAATTAAATTTCTGAAGGTACCAAATGGAGGGTTAGACCACAAAACTGACGAATGAATACCAAGCAAGGAAGAAAATTCGTAACAGGCAATCTGCTGATGTAAATTTACACAAATATGATATATGATTGGACAATTACAATATCAACAAAAATTCTTGAACTTAGTTTCATTTAACCTCTTCTCAAGTTGCAATCAATAATCAGAGAAACAAAACCATTCAACAATTAATCTTATTATTCACTTCAGTCGGAGCTTAATTTTATAAGGCCCTCTGAGAAATAAAGATGTTAAATTGTCCTTGCTTCTTAATAAAGTACACGGCCTTCTTTTATCTCTGGCTGATGAAACAAGAGTCTGTAGTATTCTTCTAGTAAATCCCTATTTAATTACCAGGTCACCTTGTTGGTCTGTTTCTCTCGCACTCATGTTAAGCCATTGACATTTGAAATTTTCTTATTCCAAGTATAGAAACACCCGCAATCGTAGGTTTAGTTTGCTTTCCAACTTAGAGATGAAATTCTAGCAGGGGATTTTTTTTAATTATTTTATTTTTCTAATTAACGTACAATAAAGATCCTTTATGTTATATATTGTGGCTTTAGGAGGGAGGGAACATATCATAAATGTTTTCTTTTCTTTTTGTTGAACAAGAAATGCTTCCTATCCACACGGCCCCATAAGAGCAACCCCATGTTTCCTATCCACACGGCCCCATAATAGCTTTGGAATCAATTAGTCGCATATCAATAATCTGAGGGATATGAAAAACTATATTAACATGTCGTCATGTTCAAATTGACTTACTTGCAATTCAAGCTTTTCGCCGCTTTGGGTTTTGACACTTAGCGGATAAAGATGAAGTTCACCTGCAAATCGATTGGTGGGGCAAAAAAATAACGAGAACCAACATCAAAGTAAGTGATCATGTTCAATATTGCATTCAAATTTGAAAGGACATCCTCACTTCATAAAGTACTATGGTTGAGTCAAATATGAGTGTACAAATACCATATTACCAAACACATGAACTGATGACCAAAAGCTTAACCCTTGAGGACGTATGATAAAAAAAAATATTGAGAAGAAATATAACTTTTCCCGGACTCATTGTTATTTTGTGCTTACGAACTATAGTTTGAAAACCAGACACTGAAAGATATTTTCCCCACGATGCTGAAATCCAAAATAACCACATTAAGTAGATTAGGACCTCGGGGCGGAGCAGACTTTGTTATCTTCCTTGTTCTATGACTGAAAAGACCTCTTAGTTAAATCAAGCTACAATTTTTTTATAAAAACAAAAAAAGAGCTTCAAATATGCGAAATTCCATATGTTTAAAAACATCTATATCACAGTGAAAAGAGATCAACTTCCCAAACATGCTTGGTGCTCCATTTCAAATTATTTACAATCCATATGTTTTAAAAAAAAATATATATATATATATAGAATCGGTCTCAATTGATGTCAAATTCGACGGTCAAGCACCTCAAGGGTTCGCCTTGATATAGGACCAATTGGACTAATAATGAACACACACCTTGCTTTGGTTGACTTTCTGGAGCAGCTGTTTCAGATTCTTTGATGTCTGCCTTAATATCTGACGATTCCTCAACTGATTCAACAGGCTCTGCTTTCGACTCCAAAGCACCATTATTAACATCTTTTGACGCATCAGAAGAAACTACTGCCTCAGAATTATTTGTAGCATGGTGCGCCCCTTTCCTATTCCTCCCTTTACCGGATTTTCCCGCCATTTCTACTTCCTAGCATTCCAGAAATCATAAACATCATAAAAAGTGGAAGAAAATGTGACTGCTTCAAAATAAACAATAGAATTATGGTGCATGTCTTCTCATTCAAAATTTTAATATTTCAATCAGAATCAGAGAATTTATCATTTTATCTCTAGTCTTCAGACAAAAAACACTACCCTATTACAGCCTTCAGTAGAGTATGCTTTTATAAGAAAAAATTAATATCTGTGTGTACGTACCTAGACTATTTTTTCGCTGCTGTTTTTAAAGACACTGTATCAGAAATCCAGTTAACATTTCCTCTCGGAATAGTTACCTTATCATCCATCCGTTCATAACCCTTCCCCCTCCCCTAATAAGGCTTACGACAAATACAAATGCTTGAACTCAATTTTTCTGATAACTTTAACCAACGACTCGGTACATCATATAAGACAACAACCAATTTGGCAGAAACAGAAATGAAACCACATCGCATAAACAAATAACAAACCGCAGATGCAAGCCAATCAAACTACGAAGAAGACGAAAGAAAACAATAAAATAAAGCGTTCTCATTTCAATTCAAAGTAAAGAAATATCTACAAATTTTACCGAGTTTCAGAGGTGTGGTCGGAAGCTGTCAGTTTAGAATCCAAAGAGGACGGTGGCGGAAGAGGAGGAGGAATACAGAGGTTTTGGGAGAGAGTTCGGGTGTGTGAGGTTTAAGAGAGGGGCCGACGAGTGGCTGAGAGAGGCGGCCAAAGTTTCCTCTTTCCCAAACGGAAAATGGAGTTCCCTGATTAACCCAATTTGTTGGCTTTTGGGCCTCTCTAGGTTTGGTGGTTATTGTATTTATACTCTTATTTTTTACACACAGCCTTTTTTTTTTTTTTTAAATCAATTCGGATAAAAATCTCAAAACATTAATATTAATATAGTTATAATAAAATGTATAATTTTATTTTTTTTTAAAAAAATTTGTCTTTTTTTTAGTTCTAATATCACGTTTCATTTTTTCTATATAAATATATAACCAATTAAATTTATATTTATCATAAGAAATTGGTTTTTTTCTTCTTCTTTTTTTTCTCTTTTTTTTTAGCATTATAATAAAAATACAACTGTCAAACTTTTTAAATTACCATAAAGATCACACAGTCTAGCTTTTTTAATTACCATGTAAGGGCAAGAAATTTATTCTCATTTCTTAAACTTTTGTACTGAATTTGGTTTAAATGTCTGGCATTTGTTTTTTTTCACTTTCAAAATACTTATTTATTTTTAACCTAAATTAAAAATAAAATTTATAAACTTTTAACTTTATTTAAATAATATATTAACATTTAAAATTTTTAACAATACTTTGAACTTAAAAAGGTAAAAACAAAAATATATTATTGTCATAAATTTTAAATCGCTAATATTTTATTCCAAAATATTATTGAAAGTAAAATATATATGTGTGTGTTGCGTTAGTGTATATATATTATATTCATCTTCCATTTATTATATTTACTTGGATTCAATATATTATCTTATAAATTTCTAAATTTATTATCGAATATTCTCTTTATTTATTTTTTATTATTTAATTTCTAAAATTATTTTTTCTCATATTTTAAATATAACTTTGCATACAAAAATATCAAAATTTTCAACCCATAATAGCTGTTTTTTTAAAGCTATTATCGGTTTAAAAAATAAATTTGAAAATAACTAGTTTTTTCAAAACATCGTGGCTTTTAACTCTATTTAAAGCTAAGTTAATTTGTATTTAAAATATGTTTTTTTTTATTTTATATTTATATTTTTCTCAACAATAATTATAGCTTAAATTCTAAAAATTCAACATTTTGTATTTTATTTAAAAAATACATAAGCTTGTAAAAAAAAGAAATTAACAATACATTTATTTATATTTACAAATAAATGTATTTGTCATAATCTATACACTTTTAATAAAACTTAAAATTTGTTTTTATAGGTATTTTGAAAAATATTTATTATCAAAATTAAATTTATAGTCTTACCCGTGATCAATCTGTTCCCATATCTAACGGCTTCGTCGGAACTCCCCGGCGGCTCGCTGATGGATTTAGCGCCGCAACTCAATTGGTGCGAAGAAGTGAGTCGGACTCTGAAAGATACCGGCGCGCTACTGGTCGGAGATTCGAGATGCCCTGTCGAGGACAAGGATTAGTTCATTGATATGATGGAAAGGTTTTTTGAGAAGCCGACTGGATATAAGCGTAGTCATGCGAGGCCTAATTTGCATTACCGGGTGAAATTTCATTTTCATTTGCCTTAGAGATGTTGTTTTGTTTGATCGTTCGAAAAATGTTGGTCGATTGGAAGCTAGATTTTGTGTTCTTCTTGGAAAGTATAATTTATTGTTTGAGATCTTAAAAGAGGAGTCGAGTATCAATTAATGAGAGACTGTTTGAGGACTCCATAGGCCTCAAGAGAGTCTCTATAGTATACTTTGTTTGAGGTGAAGATTGTTGATAATTATTGAAAGGAGTCCCACGTTTGTTAATTAAGGGGGAAGATCATGGGTATATAAGTAAGAAATACTGTTTATATGAGGCCTTGTGGAGAAACCAAAAGCAAAACCACGAGAACTTATGCTCAAAGTAGACAGTATCATACTATTGTAGAGATTCGTGATTCTTTACATGGTACCTAAGTAATGTTAGGAAACCAAAGTAATGCCCTTGTCAGTAAGATTCTAAACTCTCGAACTTTCTTTTAGAGCTTAAGAGGAGGAATTGAGCCTCAATTAAGGGGAGACTGGTCGAGGGCTCCAAGTGTCCAAATGCCCTTGTCAATAAGATTCTAAAGTGTATGCCTTTGTCAATAAGATTCTAAAGTGTCGAATTTAGAGCTTAAGAGGAGGAGTCTAGCCTCAATTAAAGGGAGACTGGTCGATTAAATACTCTGCTTTGTTTGAGAGCTCAGTCCCATAAATAGTGTACTTTGTTTGAGAGCTGGTGGCAGGAGTCCCAAATTAACTAATTAAAGGAGAAAATCATGAATTTATAAGTAAGGAATAGTATTTCCATTGGTGTCGAATCTTACCCTTAACTTTAGCCATGTTAATAGAATTCTCTAAAGTGTAGTCAATACTGGCTCAAGTGTCGAACAAAAAGTGTACTTTGTTTGAGAGCTTCAGAGAAGGAGTCGAGCCTCAATTAAGGAGAGAGGGTTGTTCGAGAGTTCCATAAACCTCAAGAAGTTTATATAAATAAGGAATGTTATCTCCATTAGTACAAGGCCTTTTGGAGAAACCAAAAGCAAAGCCACGAAAGCCCATGCACAAAGTGAACAATATCACATCATCGTGAAAATTCGTGTTTCCTAACACACACGGGATGCAAAGATGACCAATATCCTTTCAAAGTTTGTAAGGGTTTAGAGGAGTCACAAGTGATTGATGTCTTGTAACAATTTGAGTGCAGATAAACCACCACTTCTGTATGTTGGCGGATAGAGACAAGTCAACAGTAGAGGGGGAGGCCTAAACTGGCAATGGACACGTGACCGTGGGTTAGGACGGAGGTGCAAAATGGTACGAACCACAAACTCTTATAAATTCAAGCCAAAGTCCATTATTTTTCTTATTACAACCGGAAAATGGGATTTTTAGGCATGAAATGTGTGTCAGTTTGGGTGTTTTTAGTGGTGACAACAAGCTTGAGCGAACAAAGCAAAGGCGAAACATGTAGTTTCACCTTCTTTTCTTCCCTCGTTAGGCTGATTCCGTGCAGGCCATCGGTTGCTCCATTCCGCCCTACTCCGCCGACCGCAGCCTGCTGCAATGCCGTCAGATCTCTCGGCCAGCCTTGCCTGTGCGTGCTTGTTAATGGCCCTCCAGTTGCCGGCGTTGACCGCGACTTGGTCATGCTCTTGCCCGAGAAATGCCCTACCAATTTTGACCCATGTATGTACCTTCTCTTTCGGGTTATAATGATCTACGGAATTAAATAAATTATAAAAATAATAAATAGATGCAAGATATTTATAACTCATTTAGGATCCTATTATTTCTCGGGAGAATTTTGAATCTTTAATCATATTATTGAAATAATTAAAATTTTGTCTATTTTTATATAATTCAATAGTTTAGGCATTTTTTTTACCTAAAACAAAAAATGTCTTATACAATTTCCCTAATTTTTTACATTTTTGCTGTTGTCTTTACAGGTGAAATTATGAAATGAAAGGGAGACGGTTCGAGGTATTCAAATATAAATTTTCAGTTCAATAATGAGGTGTATACGCAAGAAGATCGATTAAGCTTAGATTTAAAATATCCCTTTCTATCAAATAGATTTCAAATATATTTAAACAAAGAAAAAGAACGAGGCATATCGTGGTAATAGAAAGAGAAAAAGATTGTTGACGTCGACCAATTTACTATGATTTTTTCATCAATCATGAATTGACCTAATATTAATTTTACGTATAATTACAATAGCCGAACTGTAACGACTTATTCTAAAATTTAATTTTCAACGTGTATTAAGCTAGTCAAACGTAAACGCTCAAATATAAATAAATAAATAAAAAGTATATGTATTATTTTATATGTACACATAACAACCATGAAAGATTATTATTATTGTTTTATTTTTTTAGTTTTACAATTATTATATAAGATTGATAAAATTTATTATTCTTTAATATATCTCGTGTATTTCACCTTTTATATATAATATTAATTGGAATAGGCTAAGTCAAATTTTACAATTTTATTATGATTATCAATTTGACATTTTTTATATGATAATACATAGAAAATTTACATGTTTGTACTTACTAAGTTAGACCATGACTTCGATTATTTTTACGTTGAATTTATATAATTTATATAGAATATTTTACTTAGTCAACATTTTATAATATAATTTATATTTCCAAAGTATTACGGTACCTACAACTTTCCATTAAAAAATTTAGATCCATCGACTTTTTCTTCAATAAAGTCGCAAGCGTCGATGTGGGTCGTAGTCGTCCCTCTCCAATTTATCAGCCAATAAAATTTTTGAAAATGACCAACCAAATAGCAAAGTAGCAAAATGCAAGCAACTTAAAATTTAATATTTTTAATTGGCCCCGTCAAAATTTAAAGATTTTAAAATATAAATATAATTATTTAACTACAAATTTCTTTAATTTAAATTATTATTTTTAATTTTGTTTACTATCTACTCCATATACATTAAAATAGGTCAAAACAATGGGAAAGATTTTGAAACGTGACGAAAATAATAATAAATAATTAATTAATTAATTAGATTATATATATATATATATATTATAAAAAAACGTCATTGAACATGATAGCGATGAACGTTTTTTTCTACTATAATTATGGAAAATATGACATTTTCTATTTACACGAAAGTTTACATATAAATTTATTAAATGAATTAAATTTTTATTTAGTCTCTAAATTTTAATATTTTATGTTTGAGAAATTAGGAAAATAAATTATAATTTTAAAAATTACACATCATAATTATTTAAAATTAAAATTAACTTATAAAAACAAATTTTAAATATAAATTTAATAAATAAATAAAAATTAAATTCAAACTAATTTTTCCACTATAAATTTGATCCAAATCTGAATTCGATTTCACCAAACACCGAGAAAATGGGTGATTCATCATACTACATTCTCTACGTTACTCTCTTCTTTCTTTCCATCGTTCTCCTCCGGAATCTCCTCCGCCAGCCGTCGAAGTCCGTCGTTCACGGCAGGCCGCCACCGAGTCCGCCGGCGCTGCCGCTCATCGGCCACCTTCACTACTTCTCACCCTACGTTAGCAAATCGTTTCACAATCTTGTCACTAGGTACGGCGATCTTTTGTTCCTCCGGCTCGGCAACATCCGATGCCTCGTCGTCGCATCTGCGACGTACGCGGAGGAGATCTACAAAATTCAAGACGTTACGTTCTCGTCGCGGCCGAAATTCGCGTTCGGAGACGAACTTCCGTACGCCAATGCCGGATTCTTCGGCGCGGAGTACGGCGGTTACTGGAGATTCATGAAGAAATTGACGATGACGGAACTTTTGTCGCAGCGACAAGTTGAGCGATCACGCTGCGTCCGGAGAGATGAGATGGTGAAGTTCTTGGTGAAGTTGGCGGAATGCGGCGAGAGGAACGACGCCGTGGATTTGGGCGCCGAGCTTATTAGACTCGCAAATAATAGTATTTGTAGGTAAGAAATTAATCTTTTAATTAAAAATATAAAATAACGAATATTTTGTATATAAAAAATTTTAATTTATTATTTTCAGAATATTTATTTTAATTATGGAACAATAAATAATAATACTAGATATATATATATATATACACACGCGCAATATATATACACGTATTGATTATAACCTGATTCAACTTTTCAGTTCACATAGAATATTGATTGATAAGTAGTAGACCGAACCCTACTTGAAAATTAAAATGACTCTTCTACTAAAAATGAAATGTTCCTGAAAATTCTTGCTCCCATGGACCATTTGTATCTCTATGCATTAAAATCTCAATTCATGAATTTCTCGAAAAATTAAGAGGAAGAGGATCAAACCATTTCTTTTGATCCTTTTTCTTGATAATAGTGGGTTGATATATATATATATATATATATATATATATATATATATAATATTTTATTATGAATATATGAATAGGTTATTGATGAGTACACGGTGTTGTGGCAACGACGATGAAGCAGAGACAATAAGAACATTGATAAGAGAAACAATGGAAGTAGCAACAAAAGTATCGTTTGGAAATGTGTTTGGAGGGCCTTTGGAGAAGTTAGCGTTTTGGTTGTTTGGAAGACAAGTAAGAGATTTGACCCTTAGGTACGATGAGATACTGGAGAAGGTATTAAAGCAACATGAACATAGAGCGAAGGAAGACGATTTCGGTAGGGAAGATCGAGATCTGATGGATATTTTGTTGCGGGTTTATCGAGACGAGAATTCCGAATTCAAGATCACAAGAACTCATATCAAGGCCTTTTTCCTCGTAAGTCTATTAATTTTTTTTTTTTTTAATTTTGGTTATGAATCACGAACATTCGTAATAGCATGATATTGTCTTATCTATTTGTTTTTTGTTTGTGTAGGATCTGCTTTTGGGTGGCACTGGAACGTCGACCGAGGTAGCCCAATGGGTGATGTCGGAGCTTCTCAACCATCCCAAAGTATTCAACAAACTCAGAAATGAAATCGACTCCGTCATCGGAACCACCAAACTTGTCGGAGAAGACGACGTTCCAAATCTCCCTTACTTACAAGCCGTTGTCAAAGAGACTCTCCGGCTCTACCCTGCCGTCCCTATTGCCATGCGAGCCTGTCGTCAAGATTGCAAGATCAACGGCTTCGACGTGCCTAAAGACATGATGGTGGCAGTCAACCTATTCGCCATAATGCGCGACCCAAAAGTGTGGGAGAATCCGAACGAATTCGATCCTGAAAGGTTCACGGGTGAAGAGCGGTACGAGATTAAGGGGCAGCAGAGTTTTAAGTTTGTTCCGTTTGGTGGGGGTAGAAGGGCCTGCCCTGGCTCCACTTTGGCGTTCGGGTTCATCAGCACTGTGGTTGCAGCCATGGTTCAGTGCTTTGATTGGAAGATAGGAAGAAATGGAGATGAAAGTAAAGTGGATATGGAGATTGGAGCCGCCTTCACCTTGCCCAGGGCCAACCCACTTCTCTGTGTCCCTGTTCTTCGGTTCGACCCATCTTCCTTGGCAACGACTACATGTTAGTGGCTTACCTATTTACTTGCTCATAGTCTCGAGTTGGTTTGATCTCGTTTAAATTTACTATAAATTTATAATGTATCTTTAGACTCAAGACGATTATATTTAAATAAAAAAATATTGTTCTTAAATAGTTGAGGTGCTTTCGCAAAAAATTTATTAATTATTTATTTTATTCTACATATATTAGTATGCTAACCAAATTTTATTTTGTTAATATGTTAGTTTATTAAGTTAAAAATATTTTAAATAATGCTACTTTAAGTTATTACGTCCTAGTTCCTAGTTTGATTAATTAATTTTATAAAAAATTATAAATTTATAGAAATTTGTGCGTTTTAAATTGATATAAATTTATTATTTTTACTCTTAGTTCAGTAGTTGCTCAGACGAAAGTCAGCCGTCAAGGAATGAATCTCATTGCCAATTTTGTGGTATAGTTTCTATAAAGTATGGAATTCTCTCCACCCACTTGCACGCTTACTAGATAGGCTAGCTTTGGTGCTTTTAGTGCTCTACTTGCAAACAAAAAGGGGAGGGACTTTTTCTTGCCTGCTTCTGGCGGTTTATCTCTTCACGAGTCGTCGGCTCTAGTCTAGACTTTCCCACCCAAGGAAGTTCTTGGAAAGCCTTTAGAGCGGGCAGCACAAACCCTTTCTTTTAGTCGGGCAAGGATGAACATTTGATGCTTGATCTGTTTTTGGCTTTTCTTGTTCTTCTTTGGTTCCGGTAACCTGGTCGATCTACTTCACCTTTTCCAGAAGGGAGGTTGGGCGGTAACCTTAGCCCAGAATTTCAGCAGCTCTTTTCACCAGTGAGAACGAGTTGTAGAGGTTCCGGAGAGAAAGAAGGAATCGTCGGAGAATATGTTACATAAGTTCAGGAGGTAATCAATCCCCCCGCAGTGAGACAACGGGAGAGTCCATTCATTAGCTGCTTAGCTATTTGAAGAACCTGCCCCTCTCGATATTACCGGACCTGACCCTATGTTCTTCTTTTTCTTCTCTTTCTCCTTATTCTCTTCCTATGAAATCCTTTTCCTTTCCAGTGGAGTCAATGAATGAAATGAAACCCCTATTTATTTAGTTCGTGAAAGAATAGTGAAACCCTTGTTGGCCAGGTGAAGGAGAAAGAACCAAAGATCGATGCCTTAGATTGAACTGCAAAATCTCAGGTAGAGGAGAAAACTGACTTCTTCCAGGCACCTTTTGTAAAGGATGAATGGCGGGCTATTTGACGATGAGCCTCCTCAGTCTATAGAGATGAGACGGTGGGGCCTTTTCAACAGCTGCTGACGCCATAGGCTTCTTGCCCGGAACACCTAACTGTAAGACTGAACGAAAGAAACCTGACCTCTGTAACCAGAAGGAAGAGAGAGGATTGACTTTCAAGACTTGAAGGTTCAGTAGTGATTGAGTTTCAATCGGGAAAAGGTTTAAGGGTTCTTTCGGCTTTACCTTGGTTACTGTGAAAGAAGGATTGAAGGAGAGAAGCTGCTTTTTAGAAGAAGCGAGACGAGAAGAGGAGAGGTTAGAAGAAGCTCGTTCTTCTTTGAGATCTTTAGATTCGTAAGATCATGATAGAGTCCCCTTTACTTGATATTCAATTCTTAAAGCTCCCGCCGTCCTACAACTAGTAGAGTATTGCAGAGCTGCTCAAAGCTGACCTGATTATTAGAGAAAGGGGCGCGCTAGCCTGAAACGAGTACCTTATCCTTGACCACCATTAGCACAGCTTCGAAGAACTTTTTCTTTCTTGTCTTACCGAGAATTAGAAGTAATAGTCCAGGAGTTTACTGTTCAATCCGGTAATATCGTAGAGGCTAAGACAGAGAGGAGAGAAGCTGATTCAGAGTCCTGCCCTATAGCTAGTCTGTTACACTACTTTGATTTGCATCTTGTATAATGGGAAGCCCCTCTTCTCTTCGTTTAGTTTATTGCTCGGGCGATAGCAGCAAACTGCGGGCTCGGCGGACTTCCTTGCCTGAAAGAAAGAAGGGAAGAGCTACTCTCTGATAGCAGCAAACTGCGGGCTCGGCGGACTTCCTTGCCTGAAAGAAAGAAGGGAAGAGCTACTCTCTGCGGCAGCTGTGTGGTTACACGTCGCTAGATTGAGATAGGGGGACGGGGACTTCGACTGCCTTGTATCAGGTCAAGATAAGGGAAGGGGTGGTAGGCTTAGTAGGGCTCGAACCTACAATATAACCGTTATGAGCGGTACGTTTCAACCAATTAAACTATAAGCCCCTACGGATGGATCTCTACATGCAATTCGCTCACTTCGGGAAGAGCAGACGGAAAGAGGAGGCCTTTGCTTTATTTGCTTCTTCCGCAGATGGAAAACTAAATGATTTGCTTGATAATAATAGATAGATATAGAATCTTAGATAGATATTATGAATTACAATAAGATCATTAAGCAAGCGGCCCTTTCGCGACTCAAACTGCCAGTACGCTTTCCGGCTCGGAACGACCGACTCAAACAAAGGGGCGAAGAAGCAGCTCGACTGGAAAGGACAGGAGAGGGGCGGGGGCTCTCCATTTTCTTGCAATGCCGGATGTTCGCCTTTAGTTAGAAGTAGAAGTAGATAGAGGGCGCCCTTGTGAAGGTAGGAGCTCTAAGCCTATCAGCCCTAAGCCTATCAAAAACTCTCTGCTCTTGGCTTACCGGTCTCCTACGGAACAGGCTTGGTTGGAAGGAAGAGGCAGGCAGTAAGACTCAACTCTCGATTCATTAGAGTGAACTGGCAACTCAACTGAGACGGAACTACTTCACCTGAAAGTGTTGAAAGGAAAGCCGAAAGGAAAGAAGAGTTTGTTTACAGTTCAAGAATGAAGACGCTGCTTTGAAAGACTCAACTCAAGAGTTTACGAACTTCACTCCGGAACATTAAGTCAAGACGAAAGGAAAGACTGAACCTCAAACCTTTTCCTTCACCGGGAATCGCTGCGCTTTGTTCGCGATGCTGTAGCGGAACCCGATATTCTGACTGCCCGAGGCAATCTTCTTGGTAGGTAAGGAGTGCTGGATTTCATGGCCGACGTCTAACCGGCACGAGCCGACATGAAAGGAGTTCCCCGCGAAGCATTTTTCTTTCGTCCTGAAATTCTCTTTTCTTTTCTCCTCTTTCACCAGTGAGTGGTGAGTTTCCTTTTTCTTTAGGTAACCTCTTGGATTCTGAGTTAGTTCCAACAGCTGCCACACGTGAGATCCACGCTATTCGAGAAGAACTACATTTACAAGCTCAAGCTAACCTAAGGTGACGAACAAGAAGATGAATTACATACTCCTGAAAGGGGAAGGCTGGCTGGCTAATCTAATCTATAGAAAGAAAGAGAAAGAACAAGAGAAAACTCAGACTAAGATGACAAACTAGGTAAAGCTCCATACAGGTCAGGTGAAAGAGAGTTAGTGAAAGAGAATGAAAAGAGTGAAGTATAATTACAAAGAGAGTTAAGGAGTAGATTACTTGTTCCAAGGATAGCGGAATCAGCTACGCGTGCGCCCGGAAACATAGGCCGACTGCTGAGCCCACTCTGGCTCAGCCGTGTAACCAAGCCAATTTAGGAAAAACCTACTACTGAATCTAATGAGTGAAAGTCAAGTCAAAGTGTCCCCCGACTAAATCGCTCCCGGCGCTCACCTTTTCCTTTTTTGTCTGGGTGGAGGCAGCGGGGCTCGCTTAACCGGCGGAATTGGTATCTCTCTCGCATGCAAATATTTCGATGGGGAAAGCCTCGCTTATTGAAAGGGCGTATTCTTTTTGATCACACTTTTGTTTTGCTCATAAGTCAGGAAACCGTTGGTAGGAGCGGTGGGATGAGTATGAGTATATAAAATCAAAACCAATAAGAGGAAATAACGATTTAGAAAACAGGGCAGGGATTGATTGATTCTTTACAATGACCACCGTAGACCAATTTCAAGGGATGTAGCGCAGCTTGGTAGCTCCTTTAGTTTTGGGTACACAATGTCTGTCACCGGTTCCAATCCTCTCATTACGCTTCAACCGGGTTATTCTATTCCCCTCTTTCTTAGAAAGAAAAGAACTGAAATCAAAAGACTTAATAGCATGGCGATACATTTATACAAAACTTCTACCCCGAGCACACGCAATGGAGCCGTAGACAGTCAAGTAAAATACAATCCACCAAAGAATTTGATCTATGGACAGCATCGTTGTGGTAAAGGTCGTAATGCCTGTCATCATTACCGCAGGGCGTAGAGGGTGAGGTCATAAGCGTCTATACCGTCAAATCGATGACGGAATGAAAGATATATGGTAGAATCGTAACCATAGAATAGGACCCTAATCGAAATGCATACATTTGTCTCATAGACTATGGGGTGAGAAAAGATATATATATATATTTGACATCCCAGAGGTGAAGGAAGAAGAAGCTCGACGAGACTGGAAAGGACAGGACAATGCAGCCCCTGATTCTTCTTTTCTTACAGTGAAAGAAGGAAAAAGTTTCAGGTTGAGAGTCGTCTTCATCTTTCGGTCAGTCTTTGGTTACAGACAGGAGAGGAAAAGAATAATCAAGAAAGAGGAGCGAAGCAACGAGACCCGGATTCGCTCCGCCTTACAGCCTTGCTTCCCATTGTAATTGCCATTGTAGCACGTGTGTGGCCCAGCCCATAAGGGCCATGCGGACTTGACGTCAAAAAAAGAAAAGGAATAATGGAATGAGAAATCACATGAAATGCGTGGAAAATGTAAGCATCAGATTAAAATTATAGTTGCAATTTTAAAATTTAAAATAAATAAATTAAAAATCAATCTTATTAGCTATAAATAATTTTTTTAAAATTAATTTTGTGTTTAATTGATTTTTTTTTTAAATTAACTTTTAAAAATTAAATTATATAAGGAATAAAAAAGAATTTAGTAGAGCGAAAATAATAGTGAAGATAAAAGGAAACTCATGATTCACGTTGTTCCAAAACTCCGCTCATTTACAAATTTCCATTTGTTATTTTTAAAATTAATAAATGAATTATATAAATATAAGTACAAACCGCTCCCATTTCCCTCGTCCAAATTCCAATTCCCCTTTCTTCCTCCCACCAACAATGGCGGACTACATTCTCTACTTCCTCCTCTTCTTCCTCTCCTGTCTCTTCCTCCTCTTCTTTCTCCACAAAACCTCCGGATCTGCCTCCTCCTCCTCCTCTGCTGCCGCCGCTAAACTCACTCTGCCGCCGTCTCCTCCGTCTCTGCCTCTGATCGGCCACCTCCACCTCCTCCTTCCAGCGAATTACAAGTCCTTCTTCAATATCTCCTCCAAGTACGGTCCGCTCCTCCACATCCGACTCTGCTCGCTGCAGTATGTCCTCGTCTCCTCCGCCTCTCTCGCTGCTGAGATCTTCAGAACGCACGATCTTACGTTCTCGTCGCGGCCGGATTTCGCCTTCAGTGAGGAGTATCCGTACGGTAAAGTCGGATTCCTTGGCGCTCCCTACGGTGATTACTGGCGGTACATGAAGAAGTTGACGATGATGGAGGTTCTTGCGCCGCCGCAGCTTGCGCGGTCGCGATTTGTGAGGAATGAAGAGATCTCTCGTATGCTTCATAAGTTGCTCCTCAGTTCCCAGAAAAAGGAGGTACACTCTGTAACTAACTATACTTTCCTCATCTCTTTGTTGACATGCAAATTGTGATTCGCGATGCACTTTTTTTCTTGATTCTTTTTGTTTTGGTTGTCCAAATTTGCCCTCGCTCGTAAATCTTTTTTTAACCTTCGTTTAACTTAATTTTATTTTTAGAGTAAATATATACAAAAATGTGTGTCTATATGTATATATATATTACTTAATTTTCATATTCATCCCATTGTTTGAGAGTGGAACGAAATATTTGTTATGAAAACTTCTCCCGATATGTGTTTTAAAACCGTGAAGCTGACGGGTGGACAATATCTATTAGCGGTGAACTTGAGCTATTACAAATAGTTTCAGAGCTAGGCACTAAACGGTGCGCCCGCGAAGACGCTCGACCATTATGAGATCTCACATCAAATAGAGAGGATAACTAAATGTGAGATCTCATATCGAATAGAGAGTAGAACGAAACATTATTTACAGAAATGTGATAAGTTAAAATTAACTATCATGCCTACCAGGTCAATACAGAGAATATTTATTATAGGTCTAATGTAGTTTAAAATTCTCGATAAATCATTTTCATTCAAAAAAATCTTAACATCTATTAGAAAATAAAAGTGATGTATTATCAATTTTTTGTGATCATTATTATGAGCGGTGCTAACGAATACAGTGTTTTCTTTTTTTTAAAAAAAAAAAATGAATCAACAGTCAGTGGACTTGGGAGCTGAGTTGGTAAAGCTCACAAACAACAGCATATGCAGAATGATGATGAGCACAAGATGCTCTGAAGAGAACAATGAAGCAGAGAATATCAGAAAATTAGTAAATGACACCATTGAAATCGCCACAAAGCTCGCCTTCGGAGACCTCTTCAGCGAAGGACCATTGAAGAGGCTCCCATTCTGGCTCTTCGGCAAGAAGGTTCTCAAACTCAATATCAGATTCGACGTTCTGTTGGAGAAGATTCTGCAACAGCACGAAGAACGAGCCAAAATTCATGGTTTCGAAAGAGACGATCGCGATCTCATGGATATATTGCTGAAAGCGTATTTAGACGAGAAAGCCGAGTTCAAAATTACTCGAAATCACATCAAAGCCTTCTTGCTTGTGAGTTTTCGATTTCGTTATTGATGATTCTTCTTTTTCTTCCTTCTCGCTTCAGAACCCTGAGATATACTCTGTTTCTGTTAGGATCTATTCATCGCCGGCACCGGAACGTCCGCGGAGGTTATGCAGTGGACGATCGCCGAACTAATCAACCATCCCAACGTGTTCCGAAAGGTCCGCCAAGAGATCGAATACGTCGTCGGATCGAGACTCGTCGAAGAAACAGATATCGTGAATCTTCCTTACATGCAGGCGGTGGTGAAGGAGTGTCTCCGGCTGTATCCGGCGGTGCCGGTGGCAAGAAGAGCCTGCCGGGAGACTTGCAAGGTGAACGGATACGACATTCCAAAGGACATCATGGTTGCAGTCGACCTGTTTGCGATAATGCGCGATCCAAATCTTTGGGAGAACCCCGACGAATTTCGGCCCGAGAGATTCTACAATGCAAATACAAATAAAGACGAAGGCGATCAAGGAATGAAGCACATTCAATACGAGATTAAGGGACAGAATTTCAGCTTTGTGCCGTTTGGGGGAGGAAGAAGGGGCTGTCCCGGATCGTTGTTGGCATACAACACGATCAACAGGACGGTGGCGGCGTTGGTTCAGTGCTTTGATTGGAAGGTTGGGAAAGATGGAAATGGAGAGAAGGTGAACATGGAGATCGGAACTGGAATTAGTCTGCCAATGGCTCATGCTTTTATCTGTGTTCCTGTTTCTCATTCCACACCTTTTGTTGCTTAGTGGTGTGGAATTGTGAACGGAAGCTCCGAGAGTTGAATTATATTCTATCTCGAACTTTTTAATAATGTGTTCTTCAAGTTCTTGTAGTGTAGTATGTATCCACTTTCATTCAACCAATCCATTAGATCAACAACTATGACCACATTATTATGTGCCTCCAACAATTTGGTCATTATAATTTTAGAAAACAATAAACGTGAATGACTGAAACAAGAATCAGAATACAAGAACGACAACATTAAGCTTTTGCTCGACTAAAATGTACATTATGTTGTTGACAGAGCCTCTAAACAAAAAGCTTAGAACATCAGTACTATTTTACCTTGTAACATCAAAAGTATGAAATACAATAGTCTTGTACTCTTTTGGAGACCAGCGGTATTGTGTTTGTGTAGGCTGTAAAAAGAAGCAATTCATGTGAGAATATGGTAAAGTCAAACAAGAATACTACTCTGTTAACTCCTGCAACAGCCAGAAGTTGCAGACTGAGGCTCTTGTCCAGGGACAACAATCTTTGTTCCTTTGAGCAGTGATGAGTTTCCTCCCGAATCAGTTTCCTCGTTTGCGATCAGCGCCTTCCTGCTGATAACTCGGTAAATTTCTGTTAGGATAGTATTGAATGCTGCCTCTACATTAGTTGCCTCGAGCGCGGATGTTTCCATGAAAAACAGATTCTCCATTTGAGCAAACTCTTTTGCATCTTCTGTAGGCACGACGCGAAGAGAGCCTAGATCGGACTTGTTCCCTATAAGCATTATAACGATATTCTTGTCTGCATGGGCACGCAATTCTTCCAACCACCTAGCTATATGATCAAACGTTTGACGCTTTGTCATGTCGTAGACCAGCATTGCACCCACAGCACCTCTGTAATATGCACTTGTCACTGCACGATACCTGAAAATCATCCCTGTTAAGAGAAGAATAAAGAAAATCTATAGCTTTTTAAGGAGCTGTTCTACATAATCAGAGCAACCAGAGAATAAAATTTTACCATATGTCCCGATATAACTTTATGACAAAATTATAAATCTGTAACAGCCCAAGCCTACCGCTAATAGACATCGTCTTTTTTGGGCTTCCTCTCAAGGTTCTAAAAAGTGTTTGTTAGGGAGAAGTTTCTATACCCTTATAAGAAATGCTTTGTTCTCCTCTCCAACCGATATGGATCTCACAAAATCACTCCCATCTGAATTTAACATGCTTGGGATATCACGTTTCAAGACAATATCACAGCTTGATTGTTCTTAACATCTATTCATGCTAAAAGTTTTTCCACTTTCTAAAGTCGATAGCTTGATGTCAATCATCGGCATTCAGGCCCTTTTAACGGGTCTCGAACATTATGTGAGATGGGTAATTTGTCAAACTGTAATCATTAATCACAGTACAAGACCATGGCCAGACCTCATTCAAAACTCATATTTATCTAGTCCCAGGAACAATTCTTCAATTCAATTCACAATATACTGATCAGGTTTAATATCTGTAGGTACAGCTATGGCAAAGTAACATATCAAAGTCAAACATCAACAACATGAACTCTCCCCAAGGGATTGAACATGGTGAGATAGAGACACTTAACTAAGTGATTATATCCTTCATAGCAAGAGACAAAACAGGATGTTACTAACAGATTGTTACCATAGTTAAAAAGGCATCATTAATTTGATTTCTTACATAGTACATCAAAAAAGGTTGTACAAAATGCCATATTATGTAACGGTCAGAGCCCACTGCTCGCAAATGTTATCCGCTTTGGCCCGTTACGTAACAGTTTTAAAACGCGTCTACTAGGGAGAGGTTTCCACACCTTTATAAAGAATGCTTCATTCCTCTCCTCAACCGATGTGGGATCTCACGTATCAAAAGCTTAATATATATATATCAGAGCAGTTTTATTATGCTAAAAAAAATGTCCACACCCTCTTTTAAACTTTGGACAAATCAAGAGTTTTCCTTATTAAGCTTACTGGAAGAATTGAACATGCCACATTTGGGTAGATGTTCCTCAAAGAGTGCAAGCCTTAGCCAACGAGGCCCCGCCCTTGAGGGCTTGGTGCAGTTTCTTTATTCAAAACAAATACTCCACAAGATGAAGTTCATTACGTATAAACATAAACATAAACATAACAATATGAAAATTTTCACATGAAAAAAAAGGTAACTAAAATTAGGGGCATTGTAACCATCTGAAATGAAATTTAGCAAACCCACAATTACCATTAATGAAAGTTGTGTAACTAACAGATCATCGAAATAAATCTTCATTACCATTAAAGAACAACTATCATGCTGATATCAATCTTAAACATATAAATTCTGGAATAACTAGTATAATTTATAGCAAAGATGTTCATATTCAAAAGCCTAATTGAGAATCGTTGAAACAGGAAAGAAATCCTTAAGAAAAACATGGAAGTTTGTTTGAGTACCTCTCCTGACCAGCAGTATCCCATATCTGCGCCTTGATAGCCTTCTGGTCAATAACAAGCGTCTTCGTCTGAAACTCAACCCCGATAGTCGCCTTCGAATCCAAACTAAACTCATTCCTAGTAAAACGGGAGAGAAGTTGCGATTTCCCCACCGCAGAATCTCCGATCAACACGACCTTGAAAACATAATCAATCTTCTGATTGAAATTCGATTGCAAATTAGACATATCTCAAACGAAAGAATCAAAATCTAATCCAATCGTCAAAAACAAAAAACGTAAAAAGAGGTTAAACTCGAACACCAAACGATCGCTTGATGCGATTGCGAGGGGATTTTGATGCTACTAGTTTGCAGTTGAGTAGAACACAAAGGGAAATGGAGGAAGGATTGTGTTTGGAGAGAAGGAAAATCAAGGGAAAATAGGGTTTAGCGAAGAGTTGAAAAGAAGAAGCGAAAATGTTTTTGACATGGACGAAAGCAGAGGGAAGAAGAGAGACGGAGCAGCCACGATTTTTCTTCTTCTTCCTTCCGTTGTTCCCTTACCAATGGTCAACGTTGACATGGACCAACTACTTTGTGATGGTGAACACATATACATACATACACACATATATATATATATATATCATATACCCATGATCTTATAAGTATATCGTTTATGCAATTTTCTATTTTAAAATTTAGTTCAACTATTTGGTATTTAGCCTCGAACTAGTTATTGTCAGACTGTATTTGTTATCGTGTTGTTTACCTATTATTGAATTTCAACCGACTGATTTTACCTATTGTACTGACTAATCTTATTATAATAAAAAAGGGCTAATTCCTTTTTTTCTCCGACATAACATTCTCGCTAATTTGTTGAAAATAGCTTATTCCTCTATCACACCTATTTGTATTGTTTGTTCGGCTCTATCAACTCGAAACTAACGAGTATCTCTGTATATATATATATATATATATATATATATTTATTTATTTATTTATTTCAACTGAACTAATAAACTCTAAAATGATTATTGATAATTTTTTATTTTACATATTTTTAAATAAATGTTAAATATGGAAAGCTGTAAATGTCACATAGCACCATTTTTGTAGTATTGGACCCTTCGACGACAAGCCCATTTATTAAAGCCCATTTACTAAAGCCCATTTATTAAAGCCCATTTATTAAAGCCCATTTACTAAAGCCCATTTATTAAAGCCCATTGGCATGTCATTCGAGCAAATGGGTTTCTGTGACAAATTAAAAACTTTCTCATCCAAAAAATAAAAATTAATAATAACATATATTTTAACTAATATATATAATCTCTATTAATTTGGAAAGTAATTGCAAATTGTCTTTTATTGGCCCAATAATGCCGACTTTTATTTTTTTTAATTTTTTTTAATCATAGTCCATAATTATGTATAAGAGATCCCTTAATGATATAATTTATCACATTGACGTTTTTTTTTTCAATTTATAAATTATTAGAATAATTATGCCTCGAATGATTAAAACTATATATTAAGATGCTAATAATAATTATAATAGTAATAATTAGCTTAAAAGAAAGTTGAAAGTATTAATAATTAAAAGGTAATTGATTTAATTTTTTATTTTTTTTTAAGATATAAATATGGAAAGTGCGAAAATAAATCATTTTGGATGGATAATAATACACATGCGCGCACCCCTTAATTGTCGGAATTAAGTGAGATTAAGAGGAATTAGTTAATTAGTTAATTAATTAAGTTATTTTTATTCTCTTAAATATTTAAAACATTATTTGCAAATGCCTGTTGCCTAATCTACTGACCTCACCACCGACCGTCACCATTTAATTATTTTCAGAGCATAGTCGTTATTATTCGTTTTATTAAATATATTATTTGGAATATACAAATTCCAAATTAAAATTTTAAAATCGTTTTTTAAATTATGATGTAAATTTTATAACCATCCAGGTAAATTCTGACATATTCATGAACACGAGTTATTCCAGTATGTTTTGTCTTTAGTCAAAATTCTATAAGAGTACGTATAACCATAATATTTCTATGATTGAGCTACGAAAGAAAGGTGTACATTGTTGGTATAAGTAGTTATTTTTAATTATTTTGAAGATTTTCTTAGTTATTATTTTCTCAAAATCGCTCCGATAGAATAGAATATCGATTCATTCATGTATCACTTGTTTATTCGAGTATCAAATTAAAGGTACCCTAGACGACCATTTTCATGTGAGGGCCTTCAATGCTTTGCTCCCACTTTCCCATCGAAGAGGACCGAGACCCATTTCGCGTCACCTTGTAGGACCATCACACCCAACCCTCCACCTCTTCTCATTTTCTTCCTAACTTTATTTATTTATTATTATTATTTAATTTTACTTTTAATAAAAATAAATAAACCATATATCAACCTCTGATAAAAAAATAAAAAAAATAATAATAATACAAGAGCTCGATTTTTAATATTAATAAAAAGAATTTATTTATTTATTTTATATGGAATAATTCACTATATTGTTGGTAAATTAGACTAATCATTATTTTCAAGACTTTATAATAATAATAATAAAAAGACATTTAATCATACACGCCAATTATATTTATAAGGAAATATAATGAAATTAATATCATTACCATGATCATGGCTCCTTTTATGAACAAAATGGTGGTCATAATAATTGCTCCAAAAAAAAAATTATAATTATTTAATCTTTTAATTTTGATATTTTTATATTTAACGGGTCTATATCAAATATAGAAAATTGTACATTAGCTAATAAAAAACAATGCATATTTTTTAAAGTGAAAAAAAAAAACAATGATATATATATATATGTAATTTAAGGATGAATTATTAAAAAATAATAATGAAATAAAATGATTAGGAATTATATGAATATGGTCATAAAAATAATAATTGAAGCCATAATATCCATTGATCTGGATGATGATACAAAATCTGATGGGGAATTAAAAAAAAAAAAAAAAAAAGGGTCTGAATTAAATAATATTAATATTAAAGCCGACACAGAGAAATTAAGGTTTAAAAGGGCAGGGATGGCCCACTGCCAACTCAGGAGAGAGGTGAGAATTTGAGAACATAGCACGTGATATGATGTGTCTGTAACCCAATTTCAGACCCTCTTTATTTCCACTGACTGACTTGCATGTTCCTGAACCCCTCATCAAATTTTGCAATATTTTATTTTATATTTTATCATTTTTACAATCATCTAAATAAATATTTTAAACGTTAATTTAGTTTACACAATAATTATTTTATAATTAAACTTTTGAATTATAATAAATTTATTAATTTAGACTATTCCTTTCAAATAATTTTAAAGAAATCAACATTTTAAATTTTTAAAGAAGTATATATATGTTCCATGATCGGGGAATAAATAAATTTTAAATTAATTCATTTATAATAATTTAGATGTTTAATTGATAAAATTATAAATTTAATGATGGGTGAATTAATAAATTTTAAATGGATTCATTTATAATAATTTAGATGTTTAATTCATAAAATTATAAATTTAACTATATATATTAATATATATTAATGATGGGTGAATTAATAAATTTTAAATAAATTCATTTATAATAATTTAGATATTTAATTGATAAAATTATATATATATATATATATATATATATATATATATATATATATCTCGCATGTCATGCATGTAAAAAAAAATATGTACGTGGTTAAAACATACATAAATGCGTTATATATATGTGTGTATATGTGTATATACATGTATGTGTGCGCGTGTTTAATTGGTTAAATTAAATTACGAATTCACTCATTAAAATATATATTTATTATTTGAAGAAAAAATCAACGACTTAAAAATTTATTTGAATTAAATATGAAATAATGATATGAAAATAGGTTGAGTTGTCGTTTTTCTAATTTAAAATATTTATAAAAAAAATTGGGTTTAATATTGAAACTTTTTGAAAACAATGCCAAATTAAATACTAAAATTGTAAAATTTAAATTAGTGAGTACAAGAACAACATTGACATATTAATTTATTATTATTATTATTATTATTATTATTATTATTGGAAAAGAAAGACAGTGAAAAAACAAGCCAAGCTCTTTAAAAATCTAAGTCGAAGGATTTGAAGGTCCCACACAAAAGCAATTTAAGGGATATGCTTCAAATCTTGAATTTTCATAAGGTCCCATAAGGTCCCATATATATTATTAATTCACTCATCATTTTATTCCTTGAAACTATATAAAATCAAATTTACCTTATCATTATAATATGCTTTTATCAATATGTAAAAAGTTCATAAAAAATTAATTAAATAAAATATTTCTATAAAAATAAAAAATGGAATCAGCTTTCTTCCTTATCCTCAAAAAGTTAATCAGGGTTTCGGCATGTGCCACAGGAAAAAAGGTGTAACGTAATTATCATCTTCACCAGGGGTATTTTCGCAATTTAATACCTGCATTGAAACCAAACTGCTGCACTCCCAACTTTCCCTCCTTCCTCCTCCTCCTACTTAACAATGGCTGCCATGGCAGATCTTACTCAGACTCACAACAAACAACTTCTCTCTCATCCTTTTCGGAAAAGAAAGAAAAATCACGACATTGTTTCACAGAGTTTGAAATGTTGTTCAGAATCTTACCTGTTGTCTTCTTTTTCTTCGCCGTCGTCGACGCTTGCTCGCCGTCGGATCGAGCGGCATTGCTCGCATTCAAGGCGGCGTTGAAGGAGCCGTACTTAGGAATCTTCAATTCATGGACGGGAGATTCCTGCTGCGGTGGATGGTACGGCGTCAGCTGTGATCCTGATACTCTCAAGGTCACTGACATAAGCCTTCGCGGCGAGTCTGAGGATCCGATCTTCGAGAAGGCCGGCCGGACTGGCTACATGACTGGTTCGATTTCGCCGGAGATTTGCAAGCTCGATAGCCTCACCATCCTTATCGTTGCCGATTGGAAAGGAATCTCAGGCGAGATTCCGAAGTGCTTGACGAAACTCAGCCATCTCCGCGTTCTTGACCTCGTTGGAAATAAAATCAGCGGGGAAATTCCTAAGGATATCGGAAACCTAAATAAACTCACCGTGCTTAACATAGCCGACAATGCGATTTCCGGTGCCATACCTGCATCTATCGTTAACATCGGCAGTTTAAAGCATCTGGATCTCCGAAACAATCAAATCACCGGCGAAATTCCGTCCGATTTCGGGAAATTAGGCATGCTGAGCCGAGCGCTCCTCGGCCGCAACCAAATTACCGGAGCGATTCCGTCTTCTGTTACGAAAATGTACCGCCTCGCGGATTTAGATTTGTCCATGAACGGAATCTCCGGCATCATTCCGGAGAACATCGGCAATATGCCGGTTCTCTCGACGCTGAATCTGGACAGCAACAGAATCTCCGGCCAAATACCTCCAACTCTGATCAGCAATGGCGGGCTAGGGATTCTGAATTTGAGTCGAAACGCTCTGGAAGGCCACATTCCCGACGTTTTTTGCACCGATTCGTACTTCATGGCTCTCGACTTGTCGTTCAATGCTCTCAAAGGTCCGATACCAAATTCATTGTCGTCAGCCAAATACGTTGGCCATTTGGATCTCAGCCATAACCATCTTTGCGGGTCGATACCCATCGGGTCACCCTTCGACCACCTCGAAGCGTCGTCGTTTACAAACAATGATTGCCTCTGTGGGAACCCGTTAAGGACCTGTTGAAGACAAAATCCGGGTAAGAGAGAAAAAACAATTGACCCGGATCCGACCCGAATGTATGTGTTGTTTTGTTTATAAAACTGTGATAATAAAATTCTTGTGTGGAGATTTTTAGTGAATCGGGTCGGGTGTGTTTTATTATTTTCAATTGTTATTATATATTTTTGTTTAATGCAATCTGAATCTTAGATATAATTAAATATAATGCCTTTTTTACTTTTCCTTTTTGTCCTTGTTTTTAATATAAAATTCAAGGAGGCTGCATTGCACGTGAAAAAAGATCACTTCATTTTTTAATTTTTTACATATTAAAATCTTTTTTTAAATTTAAACCTATATAAAAACTAATAGAAGTTATTTATAGAGCGAAAAATTATACAATAAATGAATTTAATAAAAAATATAACTTTGTCAGTTATTCATTTTAATTTTTAATAAATAAATGTTTCAATGCATGGCAATTATTCTTTATTTGCAAATTAAAAATGACAGAGAAAGGGATATTCTTTAATTAAGTAGAGAGAGAAAGAGAGTATTATCATTTAATTAGCTTTCTAGAGGCGTATGAGAGAGAACTGAGTAGAAAGAATAATAAATAGTATAGTTTTTTCTTTTTTAGAAATATAATAAATAGTGTATTTAGTTATATATATATATATATATTTAAAATTATTAAAGGCCAAAAGATAATTTAAGTTTTTAACTTTTAGAATTTACTTCTATCAACTTAAAATAAATTTCAAAACTTTTTATTTAATACTCTAATTTATACCTATTAGATTTAAATAAAAAATAAAAAATCACAAATTTATTCAACAACCTAAAATTAAAAAATTTAAATTCTATTAAACATAATTTTTCTTTTAAAAAAATTGATATTGTGGACACAAAATAAAAGTTTTAAGAACATATATTAAATAATTTAAAAATTAAAGATTTATCAAACATAAAATAAATAAATAAATAAAAAATCAAATTTCTTGGTTAAAAAATGGTACAATTTTCATGAGTTGAAGTAAATTGTAAGCATTTAAGAGCATAGGTTGCAACTTGGAATGGAGCCAGCTAACACTGTCCTACAATATTGATCACCATTAATATCTGATCTTTTAATAATAATAATAATAAATATATATATATATAAGTACAATAATTTTAAAATAAAATAATTAAATATTTCACTTTTAATTCAACACGAACCTGTCATTGTCCTACAGATATGTTAATCGAGGGATATACTTCAATTAGTAAAGTCATTTACCCCGTTAGACATTATATCTTTCCTTAATTGCTTGTGACTTAAATACGTATCTATGATTAATAATAAATAAGCTAAACAAGCTCGAGGGTGATTTACACATCAATTCATATCAATTCAAACATAGCTCAGTCTATACCTAATGGGTTTGGTTTAATTTCTAAAGTTGCAAAAGACCTCGAGTCAAAAATGGATGTGCAAGACCATAGCAAACCAAGAATTGACCTTAGTTTTGGGAAAGCTCATTTAGTCCTCTTCTTCATCAATGACCTTGGTATCCAAGCCCTTGAATCCCTCTGCAGGTACCTCTGCGACAGTTACTAAGGAATAGAATTCCTCCTTGGCATCTTCCTCGTCGTTATGCTTTCATGCAATGCGCCCTCGAACCCTCCTTGGTACACTCCTAATTCCGCGACTCCATATATGCTTGTTAAGTTTCACGTCCACTCTAACATCAGTGGTACCCATAGCATTCTGAGCAAACTTTCTGAGTTCCTTGATATCCTTCGGTGCCTTCTTCTTGAATGTGCTGCATATGATTAGTAAGAATAAGAAGTCACTAAAAGCATTCAAGATATAAAAGGTACATAACAAGGCATTGAAATCAAAGACTAATATGACAGAACCCAAATGTATTGAAATGTAAGATAACGGAGATACAAGGTAACCAAGTATTCGAGGTATTTAAACCTTCTTTCTTGAGCACTCTCACTCAATCCCTAACCAAACTCACTGAATCAATGCTTCCCCATTCTCCCTTTCCCATTTCCCCTATTTATGACTAAATCTAGCCCATGCTAATGCTTAGCTTTTTCCAAATCTGTGAGATCCCACGTCGGTTGGAGAGGGGAACGAATCATTCCTTATACAGGTGTGTAAACCTCTCCCTAGTAGAGACATATTAAAACCTTGAGAGGAAGCTCTCGAAGAGAAAGTCTATAGAGGACAATATCTAGCGGTCAGCTAGAGCTGTTACAAATAGTATCAGAACCAAACATTGGGTGGTGTGCCAAGAAGGACGCTGAGGCACCAGGAAGGTGAATTGTGAGATCCTACATCGGTTGGAGAGGGGAACAAAACATTCCTTATAAGGGTGTGAAAACCTCTCTTTAGTAGACACATTTTAAAACTTTGAAGGCAAGACTTTAAGGGGAAAGCCTAAAAAGGATAATCTACTAGCGGTGGGCTTGGGCTATTATAGATATGTTGTGGATCAAACAAGCACGCAGGTTTAGAAACGCACAAAGGTGCCAAGTATCTCTAACGAGAGCAAATGAATAGAACATAAGCACAGAGGTATCCGTGAGGATATTTTTCTAGGACCAGAAAATTGAAGAATAACCTTTCAAGATGAGTACAATATGTAGGCTAGAAGCAACATAACATATAATTAAGTCAGTTGTTAGTTAAGAACCAGAACTCCTATCATGGAAAAAAAATTGAACAGTACCAGAATGATGCCAAACTCATCAAGCACAACTAATAAAACTTGCTAAGGTGCAACTGCACTCGCAATAGTCCAAATTATACAAACTACTAAGAACAGCAAAGAACATTGACCCCCCCAATGTCATCAATTCAAGTGCACAGTCAAAATCGACAATCCTCACAATATATCACTCGAATAACACAGCCCACAACGGAACAGAACATTAAATTCAAGACTCATTTAATATCTATCGACATAAAACCGGTTAAACTACGAAATTAAACGCAGGAGGACAAAAATCATGCCGACAAATCAACCTACAGCTGAATCAAATTCATCTGTACTTTTCACCATATCAAAACCAGCAAATCCGGGAGAGAAAGAGAGAGGGAGAGAGTTACCATCCGTGCAAGCGTTTGTGGAGATTGACGGTATACTCCCTGGTGACGACCTCGCTTTTTCTTGCCTTGGCCGATTTATCCGCCATTTTTTGTTCACGGCCCGGGAAACTCAACTCTCTGCCGCTGAAGATAAAACCCTAGCAACCCAACGACGGGGAAGAGAAGACCGACCTTTATAAATTCACAATAAAAAAATAAAAAAATAAAAAAAATAAAAAAAATAAAAAAAATAAAAAAATAAAAA
Source organism: Cucurbita moschata (assembly GCF_002738365.1). Taxonomy (NCBI): domain Eukaryota; kingdom Viridiplantae; phylum Streptophyta; class Magnoliopsida; order Cucurbitales; family Cucurbitaceae; genus Cucurbita; species Cucurbita moschata. The sequence continues at coordinate 1,031,966 of NW_019268530.1, forward strand.
TTAAAGGATGGGATTGTCTTCGTAATTAAAGGTGATTTCAGCAATTTTCTTAATAATAATAAAAAAAAACATTTTAATTTTAATTTTATTTTATTTTTCTTTTCGTAATTCACTTTATTGAAATCGGGTAATCGGGCCGGAAGAGGAATTGGGCCGGAGTCCAACTGTCCATGATTTGGAGGGTACCTTTCCCGCCATCGACCATTTCTCTCAACGAGCAAATCTAGGGCACATCCTTTGCGCTCCTCATCGCTTCCATTGAAAAGTAAGCTGCAATTACCGCATAACTTTCAGTTTTAATCACTTCTCTTTTGGTTCTTTAGTTTCAGTTCTTCAATTTAATTTCCAGACGCATAATCTCGTAACTTTGCCAATTTTATTTGAATCGACTAGCATACGGGATTTTCCGTTTGCGCTCGTTGTAATTTGTTTCATTTCTGGAATGTTTCAGGTTTGTGGTTCATTTAATTTCATAGAGGAGCTGAGAAAACGGTTGTCCGATGGTAGACTTCTGATGGATTGGTTCAATTAGAATATATGTGATTGTTGATTACGATGTATAATGTGGTATTCGTTTTGTCTGTTTATCAGTCTGGAAGAAAAGAAACTGTTCTGGATTTGGCTAAGTTCGTGGACAAAGGCGTCCAAGTCAAGCTCACTGGCGGCAGACAAGGTTGTTTATTTTTAATACCTTCATTGTATTACTGCCACTCGGATACGTTTCGATACATTCTGATTAGTTTTTCTTTTTATTCATACATAAGTTTAAGTGTTCGTTTGGTGAAAAAAAAAAAAAAAAAAGTTCATGTGTTACGATCAAGAGGTTCAAGCAGATAGTTGAATGTTTGATGTCGTGTGTTTTTTTTTGTTCGTTCTTCCTGTTTCTAAATGCAAGAAGAGTGCTTTATGAATCTTGTTTTCCATTGATAGTTACGGGAACGCTCAAAGGATATGATCAACTGCTAAACCTTGTTCTGGATGAAGCTGTAGAGTTTTTAAGAGGTAACCAATTTACTGGATACTGGCAGAATGGATGAGATTTGTGATGTTTTGTAGTGCATGAGTTCGCCGAGTTATTGATTAGTAGCTTTCATACAATTTTTCTATTTGTTGAGAGGTATAATGTGTTGCGATGAACTCTTAAGACCGACACTCTCTATCATCTGTTGGACTTGAAAAATAATTTTGAAATTTATTTTTGTTGGTCTTTTTGGCATTCTAACACATGCTGTGGATGCACATAGGCACATTGATAGTGGTAAAAAAAAACGTAATTCCAGAAAAAAAAAAAAAATCATTGAAAATGAGACTGAAAATCCTTTCACATTGGGCCAAAGTAAGCATAGCTCAATGGTAATTGCCATGTACTTCTTCCTTTGAGGTTAGAGATTCAAATCCTCATGCCCCATATTTTTTGTAACTTGTACTAAAAAAATCATTTCATATTGGACAAAGATGCAAAAATTAAGAATTTAAATTATAAGTAACATAACAAATTAACAATTTTTCTGCAAGAACAGAAAAAGGTTTCTTTTCTGTTGATTCAGCTGATTAAGATGTGGCAGTGTAGTTAATAATGTTTCGTTTGAAGTATGGATTTTTTTATACATGCTGTCCTTAAGCATATTTTGAATGGATATGTTTGTTTTTTTCAAAAGAAAACAGACATGTCATTGATATGATGAAACATATAAATCATCATTTTATTTTATTTTTATTTCGAAACTAGGACATATTTAAAAACTAGTAGTAGGCTATTGCATAAATTAGAATGCTCAATTTGCATTATTATCTTGTAAAACCCTTACATCGTATAATTTTTTACATTTTGTATACTTACACTCTATTATAAGATTTCATTTAAATAGAAGTTACAAAAATATGAGAATCTATATTATTGTGTCACAATATTTGAAAAACCCCCTTTTGTCTTTCTATTGTTCCTTGTAATTGGATGGTTAATCAATTTATAGGCATAAAGGAAATTCTGAATGAAAATTTATGCATGTGCAATACATGCTATGATAAGTAATCGAATTCATACAAAAGGCGGGGACAAAAGAGGAAGATAAGCAACCTCATCTTCCAATAGGCCAATAAGGTTAGGGTATTTAGATGGAATGAGTCTCGAAGCTCCAAAACTTGTCTTTGTAATCTTTCTGTGTCTCTCCTTCCTTAGCTCCCCACAAAAAAGCATTGTTGGGTTTGAACAGTCATATCCTAGTTGACATGCTTGCAGAGACCATTGGCACAAGACCTGATTATTTGTCATGGAAGCACCATTGAAGGTCGGAAACTTCCATAGCTTATTCCAGAACGTAATAGGTGGGAAATGCTTTTAGTCCTAATTTCCCTTGTAAAAAATGCACCATTTAGGAGACTATACTTTATTAGGGAGCTTCTTCTGAATTCTATCCACGGTGTTGGTATGCTCTTGCACCAAGATTCAAAGAACAAACTAGACCATCTTTGTAGCCCTAGCCTTCCAAATAGCCTGGGAGAGGCATTTCTTAACATTCTAGGATGTGTAAAGAAATCATATAATGGTAGTAAAAGATTCATTCAGGAAGTGGTAAATGAATTCATGGGCTTTCATCTGGGTTTGCACCTCCGTTGCTGTCTCATTCACCAAGCATGAACTTACGAATTAGATCAAGAAACACAAGCATGGAAATGCAATATAGTCCTGACTCTGGGAAACTGTTTTTACTGGCATCATAGTTCCTATTTATTACACATACTTACAACGTTCAGAGGATCTTTCCCCGGGGCAAGTTTTTTTTTGTGCTCCTCAATTCAGTTGCTTTTATTGGTGGTTATGTGCTTCTATTGTTTTGATTTTTATCTTGTCCACCATTTTCTTTATTCCCAAAGTCTCTTCTACTGACTGGCTAGTTAGTTATGTTTATATCTTTTGTTTTTATAATGGCCTTTTACCTTCTGTTCATTACGAACCTTAAGTTAAAATATTGTCCTTATACCTGTTCATGCTATGCTTTTGATGGCGCTGCAGAATATATCTGATATGTTGACTAAAGTTTTTTTGTTTTTTCTTTTCTGCAGATTCCGATGATCCATTGAAGACAACAGATCAAACCAGGCGCCTTGGCCTAATTGTATAATTCTTTCTCCTTGGATACAATGAAAAATTTTATCAATTTTTTAGCACAGAATTTTATTGTTTACGCATGCGACTAAGGACTTCATTTTGACAATTGCAATTGTCTGTGCGCTAAACAGATTAGATGGTCTCAATTAACGTGAAAATTTCAGAGTTTTTATTTGTTTTTAAATAATCCTTTCTTTTAACAAGAAAAAAAGAAGGCATCATAATTTACTTTTGTTTGAAAACTTCTCCTTTATGGACTGGACGAAATACTGTGTGCTCCGGCTGAGCATGTTTCTATCCTTTGAATACTTGTATTTTTCTTATCTGCTATCACATGCGCCATGTTAAACTGACTTGCGAACTTTTTATACTACTGATTCACTCTGAATTTCTTATGTGCTTAACGCTCTCTTACCATCCTTGTTTTTTTTTTTTTTGCAATTTTAGTGGTTAGGGCATGGTTAACTATTTCTTGTGATAATTTAAATTATTTTATCACGAGGAAAAAGTGAAAGCTTGGCTCTTCTTAAGCGTGCATGTGTAAAAGGAGAAAGGAAATGCTCTAAATGGCGTGCTTCTTTGTTCATAGTTTCTTTTCTTTAGTAACGAGCCCGTGTGATCAATTTGCATACTATTCACTGCAGGTTTGCAGGGGGACTGCTGTAATGCTTGTGTCTCCAGTTGATGGTACAGATGAGATTGCAAACCCCTTTATCCAACCGGATGGTGCATAGATGTAATTTTTGTGAACTCTAATTTCCCTGTTCTGTATCTGAATATCTAGTTTCACTATTACTTTGTGATTCCACAACCCC
>NW_019268530.1:1037839-1057013 GCF_002738365.1 Cucurbita moschata
CCCCCCTCCTCCTCCTCCTCCTCCTCCTCCTCAAACAATTGAGTTTCAACCCTTCTATGTACGTGTTGAACTTATCCATGTGAAGTAAAATGGTGAAATTTTTTTGTTTTCAGTCTATCTTACTGCTCTCTTTGATGTTACTGTTTTTTGGGTATCTTCACCTTGGATACCTTCTAAGTCTTAAGAGTCCATAAAGGTGTGATGGCATTGCCCAATAAGCTGTTGCCTGATACTGACAAAGAACTGATGGTGTAGAAAGTGACATGGATCCTGCTTGTTTGGCCGACGAAGGATTTCTGTTGTTGATAGCCCAACTTGTTCTCTTTCGGCACATGTGACTTTATGGCAACTATGTGAGCTGCAACTTGTGCCGGTAAGCTTTTCTAGACTCTTCAAGTAGTTCTAAACTTAATTTCCTTTTTCCATTGGAGTATTCTTATATATCCCATGACTTGCAAAAGAGGGAAACAACATCAGGCACATTGCATGCAATCCTTCCCCCCCTCCCTTTTTGCAGTGCACTGACTTCTAAGCACAGAAAAGTAAAGCAGTGATATCTCTGATTCCCCTTCCCCATACCCGAGCGTTCTTTCTTCCTTTTTCTTTTCTTCATTTTAATTTCTTTCTGTGGAATCATTAGTAAGATATAGTGCCTTGTTTGAAATGCCTTTACATGACAGATACGAACAGGAAAGTATGATAATACCTTTTTGGGATTAAGAATCCATGACAAGGTGGGATTGATGACTTTTATTTCCTTCTCTTTTTCATTTGGCTTATTGTTTTCATGGCTCCTCCAAAGCAAATGGTTTCTTTTTCAGGCTTTCAAGGTGAAGAAGAGTCTAAACAGTAAAACAGTCTCTCATAATCTCTTTTTTTCTACACACTTAAATGTTTTTAGTATCTTTCAGTGGGAGAGTTGTCATTTAATATTTAATGTATTATCCTTAGAACTTAACATAGATAAAATGCTATCCATAGGACAACTTTTCATTGAATAACATCATGGGATGTCTCTATGAAAAAGAAAATGTACAGATACTTTGCAAATGACTGGTTATTGATCTTCATATATACTTCCAAGGGTATTTTTATTCCTCAACCTACAAATTTATACACTAATCTTCTTTGTGAGCAGATGTTTGCATAATCCAATTATGTTGCAGCCAAAAGATGGAGAAGAAAAGCAAAAGCAAAGTCGGCAGATTAGAAAGAAATTGATTCTGTTGCCTTTGGTGTCACAGTCCATGCTCCTGTCCACTTGTGAACAGATAATACCAACAAAATGCTTACTTTTTATTTTGCACCAATTATGTTAAAATATTCTCTTGGTGCACATTCTATTCCCTCTTCAATGCTAACGTGTCAAATTTGGACCCTAATTTTTTAATTTTCCAACAATTTATTATAATAACTTAAGCGAATTCCAATTATACTTAATAATATTTATTTCCTCTCCTTTTCAATTAATTAAGGGAATTCCATTTTCACTTGCCTTTTAAATTTATTTTGAATCTCCACAATTGACCTATTATATGTGACTTGTTCATGTACATATTTATCAAATGATTTATTTTAAAAATAATCATGAATGAAAAAATTGATTTTATATGCTAATGTTTGGAAGAAAAGTATGATAGTTATTAACATAAATACTATAATATATATGACGTTTTAGGTTGAAAAGTAATACGGTCCTGAAAATTAGGCAACTTTTGTGAACACCTTTTGGAAATGGGAAACACATAATTTTTTAAAGAAATAATAAATACATATATGATAACATTGGTGGTCCCCACCTAATCTTAATTTTATGTAATATTTATTTATAAAAAGGAAAAAAAGAAAAAGAAAATGGAGATGGCATCCCATGCGTCTCAATTTGTTTATGGGCCCTAAGAGAGTACAAGTGGCACTGTGTGGGCCCTACAGAGAGTACAAGTGGCACTGTTTGGGCCCGCATTTCATTTCATTTGTGGCTTCTCAAACCCCAAACAACCACTTTCCTTTTTCTTTTTCTTTTTCTTTTTCTTTTTTCTTTGTTGAAAAACAAATTGTAATCCTAAGTTTACATTTTATTAGAAAAATATTTTTAAATATGAAGAAAAGAAATTCTATTAAAAAAATATTTTTAAATATGAAGAAAAAACGTCATTTACAATATAAGAAAAACGACACTAATTTTAAAAGATTAAATTCAAATTTTTCTTTTTTTTTTTTCTAAATTAATTGAGATAACAATTTAATTTATAAAATAAATGATAGAGAAAAAGGAATAAAATAAGTAATAAGGAGGTAGACAAATTTGAATTTGTTGACAGCCTTCATTCATTCCACACATCCCTTCCCCTCGCCTACTTGAATACTGCCAGACTGTCCATGCGCCACTACAGCCGTCCGATCACCCTTTCAATCCTCAAACGTACACGTGTCAATCACCCCACCGCTTACTCCGCCTTTATTCTTCCACTTCAGTATCACAAACTACTCTGTACAACCTGTCCAAAGCTACACACGTGGCACCTTTTCATTCGCTTTTTTTTTTTTAAAATACCTATCATATTGACAATATCTCGCGTGAAGTTCTCGCGTTTTTTATCATCTCGTATTCTCGTTCGTTTCTCGCGCGGTGTTGCTGCCGAGACTATGCTTATTGCATCTCCCTGAGTTCCCAACCTGGGAAATGATCGAACATCGGCCCAGAAATTTCTATCGAATTTACGAAATCTGCCATTTAGATTGAACAGAACGAGAAACAAAAAAAGATGAACACGAAATCGAATTGAATATTGAAGAGACTTACAAATAATCTTCTATTTTTTTTTTTCCAGAAACCAGAGGAGAGAAGGAAGAAGAAGTATGGATGGCAGCAGAAATATAAATCGAAAAATGAAAAATGAAAAATAAAAGAGAGAAATCATAATTATCAATCAAACACGATGATCGTGATATTCGACGACAAATTCCTCGCTTCCTCTGTAAAGATCTGCAATCTCCAAGGGAAAGCCTCCAGTATTTGTGACCTTCATTTCAGCAGAAATATTGTTCTACTCTTGCGAGTCCACGATCTTAAATTTCACATATCAGATCAAATATGATTGTTCCGTCTTTTTTTTTTTTTTTTTTGGCCTTTTTATACATATTAGACTCTAACGATCTTCGGTGCTTTGACGACTGGATTTTCCCTTGCAATCACGTCGCGACCGGCGGCCTTGTAATCGAAGCTGCAGTCATGGCGATCGGAGTACCGGTGCTCAGCGCAAAACAGCTCTCCGCATCGGCACCGGAATCCGGTCAATCCGACTCTCTTTCTGCATCCGGAGCATCGATTCACCTGGCGCTTGGCAGATTCTTCAGATTTCAACCGATCCAAGGACATATTCCTGCTACTATCGCGAACGGAATCCATTAGCACAGGCGATCGGGATCTAGATCTCGAACTTTTCACCCCTGACAACTTTCGAGGCGCCGATATTCCAGTATTCGAAGAGGACGTCGTCGTCGTCGTTGTTGCTGTCGCCGTCGCTGTCGCCGTCGCCGTCGTGGCGTTAAAGCACTTCTGGCACATGTTATTGGTGGTCGGATTACCGGTGAATCCGCAGTTGTTGACGCACAAGGTGATGGTCTCCGGCACCTTCAACTCCGTCTCCTCCTTCTCGGTCCTCTGAGCCATATCTCCTATCGGATTCACCGCAAGATTTACAGCAACAACAAACAAATTCAGAAGAAAAACTCTACGCTATAATTTGGGGATTCGTCGAAAGACGAAGCGAGTAGCGGTAATATGAAGGAACGAAAAGGGGGTCGCAAAATGGCGATAGAATATCGGCCTCATACACGCGCATCAAACAATTTCTCCTTTTTTTCCTCTTTGACATAAATACCCTTCTCTTATTTTGGTATTTACCCTCCAATCCCTGTGGTCCAGGATTAACTCTGACGTTGCAGCCCTTCGTTAAAAGGAAAAGTATTCCCTGTGGTCCTTTCTATTTTTATTTCTGTGGGTCCGCTTCTTTTTCCGCATGATTATTTTTCTTAACCGCCGCTGGATGCTCATTGGATGCGCCTACCAAAGTCAATACGTACTTCATTTCCACTATTTTTAATTTCATTATTTATCCCAAACCCTTACAAAAATAATAAATAAATAATCAATCTTTAGATTAATCCATTTTTAAAATATCAAATAGACTTCAATTTTTTATTTTATTTTAATTAGCCTTAATAATAATATTATTATATAATTGAATTGTAGGTTAATCCAACGTTAAATTTTTAATTTTATTAACATATTTTTTAAAACATATAAAATTAACTATATTCATGCCGAATTAAATATTTGTATATATACAATTATTTCACGTTTTATCTTTTTTTTTTTTAATTAAACTTACTGTATGATCGATAATACATGTGTTTATGTCCGTTGAAATATGTTCGTTTTGATATAGTATATTCTTTCATATTTTTTGGTTTAATAAATTAATAGTTTTTTTTCATAATTGAGTCATCTTAATCAAACGTCACAACACATCTCAATCAGTACAATCTATTGATTTCGACATTATACCAATTTTGTAGTAAAATTTATCGTTCTCGTAAATTAGCATTTTTTTTTTCAATAACCCCTTATTTAAATTGGGGTTATAATCATATAATAGTATTATAACTTAAAAAATAATAATAATAATGGATGCGTGTAATTTAGTAAATGAAAAGCTTGGGTTTGTGATAATTTTTTTGACCTAACTCCTTTATTAAAAAAATAAAGAAATATAATCAATATTTATAAAAACAATAATGTTTATTGTAACTTTTAATAAAATATAATATATATTTTTTTAAATAGTGAAAAGATTCACACTTATTTTAATTGATTTTTTATTAAAAGATGTAAATATATCAATAATGGATAGAGATAACATATTAAAGAAAATCAGTTACAGGTCGAAGGGCAAATAGGTAGTTGCACATAGTACACGCGGAGCCAGGTGGAAGCCGCCCTATCTGACCGCAAAGCAGCGGAACATTTCTCTGCTTTCGCTTTTAGGAAAGGGCATTTTGGTCATTTGGCTCTCTGTCACCATTCACCGGGCAGGGGTTCTTTTTTCTTTTAATTTTTCTTTTCTTTTTCCATATTGGCACGTGAAATACACGAGCCCCTTACACGCGTCTCCCACTTGTTCCTCACAGTTAAAACTGAAAAAGTCTTTACACGCCAAAAAAATCTCTCACAAAACCAAAATTGAATCTCCAAGCATACCTTTTATTTTTTAAAAATAAAAATAAAACGTGTTTTAACTTTTTAATTAATTAATTAATTAGGATGAGTTGACCCGTCACTAAAAAATAGTTTATATAAATTTAATAGAAAAAAAAATATGAAAAACAATAGCTTATATTCTAGGTGAATTATACGAAATATTAAATAAATTTGAAATTTTTTAGACACAGAATAATTAAAAAAAAAAAAAACTAAATTGGAAGTTAACTATGGGTTAATTTGAAATATAAATAAAAAATATAAAAATTATTAGGGTTGAAAGGGAAAGGTTGTGGAAATAGTTGAGAAAAGTGGAAAAATAAAAAGAAAAATAAAAAAATAAATATATAAAGGTTATATTAGAATTAATGAATTAATGGAAGCTGCCGTCCATTAGTGGTAAGCATCTTAATTTAATTAATCCGCCTCCTAATTAATTCAATGTCCACGCTGGCCCCTGGCGGGGCCCACTCTTGTGATCCAGTTGTCAATTTGGCATTGGCCGTTGCTTTCTCCGTATGACCAAGTCAAACGTTGACTCTTTTTTTATTTTAAATAATAAATAAATAAATGTTAGTTATCCATTTCTCTTATTCATCTTGTCACTTCTAATTTTGTATGTTTGACTAAAATTCGACAAACCAAATTATTTATAATTTTACCAAATATTATTTTTTGTTATAAAACTAATTTCCATCGACATGTTGTCAAAATATTCCTAATTTTTAGGACAAACTATATATATAAAAAAAACCTATAAATTGGTTATTTATTTTAAAAATTATATTTAATTTTTCAAACGTGGATAATATATTGAATTTTTATAGACATTTCAAAAAATCCATGCTGGTTTGTCGTCCAACATTGGTCTACATGAGGTATAATAGCGATCCCTATTTTGGTCATTTGACGAAAGCAATTCCGATTCTTAAGAGTGTTTGAGAAGCATCTACAGCACTGTATCTAAATAAAAAAAGACTGGATATATATATATATATATATATAATCTTATTTTTCTAAATGTCTTCCCTTTCTATTTTGGGAGTATTAAAAAAAAAGGTGTAAAATAGAAAATTTGTTATATTAAAAAAAGAACTTACAAATTTTTATCAAATTGGATTACGGAAATGATGGGCCCAAATCTAAGCGGCCCATTAACTCTCACGGCCCGAAGCAATGGGATATACTATAATGGAATACGTATTTATGAGGTTCCATTGGCTAAACCCTTCCATTATTCATTTGTTTTATTTTTTCCGTTGATCTCAAATCCTTCTCCCTCAGCCATGTGTTCTGATAAAATCCGCTTTCCGTTGCGTTTCTGCGATTAATTTCCAGCAATTTACCCTGTGAATTGGTTATCTCTGTCGAGTTTCACACGAGTTGGTGGAACCGGCTAGGGTTCATGGAAGCTGCAATTCGTGAGATCAGTATTTGAGGGTTTGAATATATCAATTAAACTTTGGTGTTAAGTGTTCAGTTCGGTGTTCTGGATTGTGGAGGTTTGTGAAAAAACGCGCTGGAGATGGGGAGTGAGGATCGTATCGATGATCGGACGTTCAAGGTTGATTTCAGTGGCGAGGGAATGGAGAAGCTCAGAGAGAGGATAAAGCTGAAGATGAAGGAATTCATGGGCGATTATACCGATGATACTCTTGTGGTACGGACTATCCTAGATTTTTAACATTCACGTGCCTGAGAGATTTTTGCGAAACAATGAGATTATCGGTTTTGTGACGAGTCTGTCTAGGTGTTGTAGAAATTCTTTTAGGTTATTCATATGGAGCCAATTTTCTTCTTCGTAATTGGTTATTGTCGAATATGTCTGGTTGAATAAATGGAAAATACAGCAATCGCCGGTTATATATTTGCCAATGCGGAATGAAACAAAATTAATAGCTCTGATTCAATTTTTTTTAAATGATTATGTGCCTGAGGTAATTTTTCTCTTATTTACTTAGAAATTCATGATACGTAGATGGTTGATATCAAATAAGATGCATTCCAACTCAATGCCATAAATTACTCTTCATCCAAAGAAGACTGCATCTTTTAATGTGCAATAGCCTGCTTAAGAATTTGGTTAGATGTCATCCTGTTTATGTGTCCGCCCCTCTTTGAAAGGACCTCCCTGAGCTGGGTTAACGTGCAATGCAGCTGAGTTAATTCGTTTAGTTTTTTATGACTGGCCGTTTTCATTTTTCCTAAGAAATAAATACATTGGTTTAATGAGATGTCAAAAAGGAAGAATATAATTAGCATTAAAAGAAATAATGACAATAATTAGTTACCCTACAAGTATTACTCCTAAATGTGATGATTAAAAGAACATTTTCCTAAAACAATGAAGAAGAGTTGGCAATAATTTTAGAGAGACAAGAAATTGAGATTGAGCTAAGTGGACAGAAATCTTTCATACTCTTTGCATTAGGTTTCTTCGTCGAGGGATGTATTGAGAATATCCTTTTGAAAATACATCTTGGAATGCTCATAATAGCTTCCTTGAGGGTGTTTCAAGAGTTCTAAAAGAATTTAGTGGTGAAAACATCGGTTTTTTGTGCTTTCTTACTCCCCATATCTGAGATAGCTTGAATAATTTTTTCAACCTTAAAATTGGCCTCCATCTAAAGAAATCCTTATGGCCTCTAAGCTTGGACCCAATCTGGATTGGTTGGCATAAATTTTACCGCCTCTTTCTTTATGTATGGATCTGGGAGAAATCAAGAATTTCCTTTTCAATGTGCTGTGTAAACAGCCACTGTTATATACTCCTTCTCTTGATATGTCTCCTGTGAAATTGTTTAGCCTTTCAACATACATTTTTTTTTTCTGAAGTGCTGCTGGGTGAGATTGTGGAAACTTTCTTTCATGCATCTTTTGGTTTAATGTAGTGTTATACTAGTGTATTTTTTGTATGCATGTTTGTGTGTGCTTAAATTGTCTCTATGTTTCATTTTTTTAAAATATTAATCATGATGTGATTTTAAATTTCCTCCAATTACTGGAATTTAGAGCCTCTGTTTAAAGAGGTCAAATTTTATTGAACTTAATAAATGTTCTTTTGGGTAGGAATACGTGCTTGTCTTGTTGAGGAATGGAAGGCGCAAAGAAGAAGCACAGAATGAACTAAATGTATTTTTGGCAGATGATAGCCATTCTTTTGTATCTTGGTAATTTGATGCTCATTCTTCCTCTTGTTTATATTTGTAAGTTGGGTAGTAACTTTGTGTTCAGTCATTCTTGCAACAAGTTTGACCAATTCTTTTATAAGCGTCGTTTCAACAGGCTGTGGGACCATCTGGCTTCAAGTATGAATTTATATGTGGAACCACCTCCTAAATCTTCTGCCGATGAAGTGCCCATATCAAAGTCTCCAGTAGCAGAACCAGATACAGGAATTGGTTCTCACAATCTCGAGTCTGATTTAGAAAGAGGGAAGTCTGAAAAATTATCTAGCAGACGGCGTAATAGGGAATGGAAAGGAATTGCTAATGACGAAACCCGTGTTACTCCAAGATCTGAAGTTAGTCGTGTCAAGCATTCTTCTCCTGAACAAGTTCCTAGTCATAGGAAAAGGAGCCGAGCTGATGATCATCAAGGCGCTGAGGTTCGTGATCTGACCTTCTCTGCTAATTTAATACCTAGCAGCAGTTAATTGGGTTTTAAAATGTGAAAGTGGAATTAGTGAAAAACAATGGGTGGAGGGTTCATTGAACAATATCCTGTTATTTCTGAGCTTGCAATTTACAAACTCCACATTTGTATTTTTGTTTAAAATTGCATGTTTTTATGTAATCAAAATCTTTAAAGTGCCTTAATTTTTATAACGCTCTCAATTATGGTTCCTGAGACCTATTAACCCTTTATGAGCATGCCGTGTTTTTTGACTATGTGTGAACTCTAATTTTTTCTCCTGGCCATGTTGATATGGCTATTTTTAAATTCAGTTTTCTTTGCAATACATAACTATATTGGATTTTAATATTTGTTTAATGGGAAGGTAATGATCAGGGTTGCAGTTCAATCTTAATTCATATAAAGGGTAAACCAGAAACATGAAGTATTGTGCCATAATTTTGCTCACTGTACTTTTTGAATTTTGAGACCATGAAGTATGCTTGATTTGTTTTTTTGAACTTTTTTGTGCGAAATAGCTTGAATGCTCTACTTAACTACCCAAGTTTTGATTTTTTGTCATTTAAAATAACATAGTCCAGGGTATTGGATGGTTTATTAATGCATTTTTCTAATGGGAACAATTTCTTACGTTTCTTGTTTTACAGAGAGAGGCAGCTTTTCAGGTAAGCATTGCTGCCCCTAGGCGGCTGCTCCAGTTTGCCATGCGAGATGCTGTTGCTACCGTGAAGCCCTCTAATGGAGCTAAGGAGCCCCTCTCAAAGCGTCTTCGTTCGGTAGTTTCTACGTCCAAAAGTGACACAACTAGTCATCCTAGGCGGCTTCAATCCGTCGCAAAAGTGCCAAATCCCATGGCAACTGTTATTAAGGCTGTGTCGGAGGCAGCTGAGGATGTGATAAGAGTTAAATCCTCCAGTGTTTTTGATCGACTTGGTCGTCAATCTCGTGATGTGGATTCAAAAGAGTCCAGTGGTCAAGTTGCAGAATATGGAGTAACGGCTGTAGAGGACCATAAATATGGGGATATGAATCACACACAAGATCGACCATACTCTGCCACCTATCTTGAGAGTAGCAATTATAGTGGGAAATATACTCCCATTGAGGCCATGTTCGATGCTGAAACTGGATTAGCATCAGATTCTACATCTGAAAGTGAAGATGTTACTATTCTGGGCCACAAAGTATTTGATGATTCTTGGACTGCAGAATCAGGAGTAAGAAAGGGAGGCAATTTGCGGACTGCACCATTCAGAGTAGTTGAGAATGTTGATGATGAACGCATGACAAAATACAAACAGAAGCATCAACCTTCCTTAGTTGCAAATTCCTCACGTGACATTGTAAATATCTCTGTGAATGTTAATACTTGGAAACCGCCTCACTATCAAGACCCAGGGCAAATTGCTGAATCTGGTGGTCAAAAGTTTTTGCAGGAGAGTGAGTTACGAGGTACCAGATCTGCTGTGAAAGTAACGGAGAATGGCGAGCCAGTCACTATTGTTAACCAACAGAAAAAGCCTGCAGCACACCTTCAAAAAGAGTTCCAGAAACCATCTGCTAATGGTGGGCTCTCTTTTCTGGTCTCTGGCTCTGCTATTAAAATGATAATTAGTTTGTACGGTGCTTTTGTTTATCTCTTTTTCTTTCTCTTTTTGAGGTTTCTCTTTCAATTTTGTCCCCGTGTATGATTGTCAACAATCCGTTGTCATTCCGGGATCTTACTTTATTTTCTTCAGTGGCTTTTTCATTCTATATAATTTTCTCATTTTACCTTATGCAGGCCTTGCTGCCACTCGCCCTTTAGAGGATGCCGATGCTCGAACCATTTTTGTTAGCAATGTAATAAAATCACCCTTTTGTTGCTTCTATGAAGAACTGGTGACTGTTTATCACCTTACGTTAATTTTCAATTACAGGTTCACTTTGCTGCTACAAAGGATAGTCTGTCTAGGCATTTTAACAAGTTTGGAGAAGTGGTAAAAGTCATTATAGTAACCGATGCAACCACCGGGCAACCCAAAGGGTAAGGCATTACAATGGTTTATTGTACCTCAGCTATCTCTTTTTGTTACCTCTACTGTAGACGACAAATTTTCCTTTGTTACTTTTCAATAAATTAATTAATGCGATTGGAGCAGGTCGGCTTACGTGGAGTTCATGAGAAAGGAAGCCGCAGAGAATGCATTGTCTCTTGATGGGACATCGTTTTTGTCTAGAATTCTTAAGGTACCAGTCTTAGTTCTGACATTTTGCTCTCTAGTATGAATCATCACCCAAAGAAAAAAAAAATGTTCATAAACTTCACATTTTTAGTTTTTTAGCTTTCTTTCTTCAAGTCCTGCAGTTAACATTGGTTTTCTAAATGAGTCCAATGTTCTTTTGGTTCGATAGTTGTGTGGGCCAGTTCACATCTCACGTGTATATAGTGTTCTGGGCCTTGTTTGCTGATGTTTTTTTCAGTTATTTTTTAACTGGATTGTTATTCAAGTTTATGGGTTTTTTTCACTTAATCAGTGAATTTTTACTGGTGTTTCCATGCCTAACTATGCAGAGATCGAGAGTTCAGTAATGACTGTTTCTTAATGAAAAAAATGGCAGTAGACATCTAGAAGCAAACATAAAAACTGTGCAGGCTCCTTCCAGTTTGGGCTGCTTTATTTTTTGTTTAGCCCACCTTTGTTCTTTCATATATCTTAATGAAAGTTCGGTTTCTCATCAAGAAAAATATTCTACAGTCTTGGCTGCATTTGGTTTTAACTAGTTCTTTCACTGGTATTATAATTGTAACATTTTTATGTTGATGCTAAAACCCCACAAGACAATACTAGCATGATATGTGACTTAGTCGAAAGATTGATTGGAACCCACAGTGTCGGATCGATTAGAATCCACAGTGTTGGATTCGACTAATAAACCTACATATATTTGGTTGATTTGTCAATGCAGGTCGCAAGGAAAAATGCATCACAACCAGAAGGTGCTTCAATTGTTACCTGGCCTCGTGCTGTGCGTGGCTCACCATATCCTACTCCTAGATTTAGCAGAGTTCCTTTCCCACGGGGCGTTCCCGGTGGATTTAGGCCTCGTCCCCCCATCAAACTTGGAGCCAGGAGCATGCAATGGAAACGGGATAGTCAGACCACAACTACTGATAATGGTGCTTCTCTCTATGGTATATCTGTACCCTCAACTGGTGCTCGTAGTCTCACCTACGTTCGAACAGAGCCTAAGCCAGCAGACAAGTAGGAAACACTTGATTGAGAGAGTTCTTTTCTCCTCAAGAAATTGTTCAAAATTATTTTGCGAAAGAGAATCACGAAGATCAAGTATGACCCCCACAATTTTTTTTTTTTTTTTTTTTTTTTGGTGGTTCTTGATTCTCCGTGCATCATGGTGGAGGAAACTGAGAAAGGAAACGAAGGAAAGTTTTAGCAGTTTGTAGGAGGAATGTTTCTTTTTTGTTTCCATCGAGGAATGGATATTGGTGAGTTGCTTGGAAACTCATGATGGCGGTTCAGATGATTTCTTAATTTTAAGTTCCCCTCTCCCATTCAGAATTCTAATTCAGCTACTAGATTAAAATTTGTGTATAGAGTAACACTAGACGTTTTTTCTTTTTTTTTTTATCTTTTTTATTTAACGGATATTATGATGTTTTGTAATTTTTATTACTGATGTGACAGAAGAGAGAATGAAAAAAAGAAAAAGAAAAATAGAGTTTACATGAGAAGAAAATGAATGAATAAATTTACCTTGTTTGCGTATCAGCATGCCTCTGTACCTGTATTTTTGCATGGTGAGCCACGTGTCACAGTCATGCTCGTCCAAGGTGTGTTGTCATGGGCATTGTCTATGGCCGCATGCCCATGACAAGCCAAATCCTTCATGTCTTTCCATGTTTCGGAAAAATTATGTTTAGGCCTGCCAGACATGAAATGCCTCAGAATGTATATGACTAGTTGTCAATCGCCTCAGAATGTATATGACTAGTTTCAACTTCTCTCTACCCAAATACAGACATGAAATGCTAGTTGTCAATTGCCTCAGAATGTATAAACTTCTCTCTACTCAAATATACTGTGAGCGATGTTGTTACTCATGACTAGTTGTCAACTTCTTCCTATCCAAATATATTGTCTTATATGACTAGTTGAACTTTTCATGACTACTTGTCAACTTCTCCCTATCCAAATATATTGTCTTATATGACTAGTTGAACTTCTCCCCTACCCAAATATACTGTGAATCGCCGTTGTTTTATGACTAGTTGTCAACTTTTCCTGCCCAAATAATCGAACCGTTGTTGTTACTCTCTTGCTTGCTTATATAGCGTCTCTTTCGAAAATCTCTCTCTACCCTCGTTTTCTAAAATCTTAAACCGAGGCCAGAGGCTCGAGCATGCGTCGCTTGGCCGTATGCGACGTAAGAACAAATTGACTTAGCTCACTTATCGTTGAAAAGTGAGTGCCGCATCGCAAGTCCGCTGCCATCAAAAATGCGCTTGTGACACCTTACAAATCATTTTAGGCCAACAAGAGGCCAATACAGTATTGAAAGCAAAGGCAACAGTAGAAGGTAATGCAGAGCCAGCAACCATGGCATGCATTGGAGCTATCTCATACAATGCCAGCAGCCATGAGTTTTCGAACTCAAATTTAAATGTTTTAAACACTAATTACTTAAATATACAAAGCAATAATATTTACCAACTTTAAAATATAAGTATATATAACTTTAACCAAGTTAAATTACAAAATTGCCACCATCTTGGTAAATGCGTTTACAGAATTACATGTATTGATGACTTCCCATAATATTTTCAATTTACAAAATGAATGATCGATGAAAATATATTTTTCTAGATAGCAACTTGTATCCTCTAACATGTAATTCTGTAAATAATTTGATGCTTATCATTAAGAATTTTTTTCATATTTTGTTCTCAAATAATGCCTATCAGTCGATCCTCGTGAGGTGCGCGGCCAGAGTCTTGATCTCCTCCCACTACTTCACTATTTGTCACTCAAGTATTTAGCCTCGCAAGGTGGTCCTTGTTGATTCACACAGGATTCCACATGAACCATGCTACATGGGTCAGAACGTAGATAGCGAGAGTCCAACAGCTGAAAGCATTTTAGTCTAGAAATTAGTAATAGGCAAAGCAGTGGAATGTTGCACCCTAGATGACGAGCGCTGAAAAGATAAACTATTATTAAGGTATCTTGTGATTTTTTTTTCAATTTATTTAAATATCTAATTAATTAATTTTTTAGAACAAAAAAAATAATAATAATAATAATAAAAAAAAGAAAAAATATTATTGATTATATAAACTTATTCTCATTAAATAAAATCTGCCAATAATCGCACCCATAAACTAAATAATATCAACACATGAACCAATACTCTCCCACTCCACTCATTCCCTTCCCCCGCTTGAAGCCAATTCTTCTGATCACTGCAAGTAGTAGGCCGCGACGGAGAGCAACGAAGCGCCGATGAGAGAGCCGATTGCCGGAAGGCCGGCGGTGGCGCCGCTGGTTGGTCCAGGTGCTGGAGCCGCTGCCTCATCATGAGCAACGACGGCGCTGACGGTTGCGGCAGCGAAGAGAATGGCGCAGGTGATCTTCTTCATCTCCATTGCGATTTTTTGTTGTTTGGTTGCGGCGTTATCCGGTGACGAGGAACTCGAACGATTCAACAATCACCGAAAACGCCTTCGCTTTGGAGATTGCTGCCTGATGAAATGATATGGAATCCATGGAATTTATAGGTGGAAACTCGAGCGATTTTCGGTAGATGGTTAGTTCCTCTATCCTTTGATCTTGAATTGCAGAGCTATAATTAGAAAAACCTTCCTGATTCACAGGGAAACCAGAAGAGGCCGATTCGTGGAGGGAAAATTAGGGAATTTTTGGAAATTGGGTTTGAAATTAAAAATTTTATTCTAAAATTCACAAGCTCTAATTTATATATTATTTATTTGTTGCAACATTCATTTTATATTTTTATGATTTTTTAGATAATTTAAGGCACTCTAAATTTAGGATCTATTATTGTATTTTCTAATTGATAAGGGACTGTATTTAATTACAAGATGTTACAATTATAAATTAGTTTGTGTTAATTTGTGTTTGAGTGATCATAATTTTTTTTTTTTGAATATTAAACTATTGTGTTTGAATGTTGATCTATTAACATGTTACTCTTACTCTTACTTAGTTCAGATGCTATTCTTCAATTCTCGCGAATTAGTCTAGAGAGCTGCCATTTTTTATAATTCATCAACATTACATCAATTAAGTTCGTTTGGATTGGGGGAGAAACATAGAAACAAAGAACAAAGTATCAAACATCAAATTACGAGCAAGATGCCAAGAAATCAGATCAGGAACTAAATTTTCCTATAAAATTTCTGAAATATATATGCATAAGCACAATTAAACTCTCGAACCAAAACACACATCCAAATCCTCAACTACACAGAAGAAGATTGAATTGAAGGAAAGGAACAGAGCATCTCTTAGTCTCTGCACATTTAACTCGAAATACAAGTGATTGAGTGAAGAGGAGAATACAAGTGATTGAGTGAAGGAGAAAGACAACTACTATCCCATTTAGCGAGAGTAAAGAAAAGAGAACAAAGAGACCAATAGCTGAATCACTTCAATCAGTTTCTGCCAAATGGCGTTGGCTAGTCGATTGCGATCCACCATCCCCGTCCTCAGCAAGTTTTTGAGAAATGAATCGTCCTGCACTCCGGTACTGGTACACCTACCACTCCTCGCTTATTTATCTTCTCAGTCGCTCATAGTTATTTCCGGTTTTGGATTGTGAATATGCTTATCCTTGGGTTTTTTTTTTTTGGCCTCATCGATGCCGGATTTGTGGCGAAATGTGGAGGTCTTGTATTCTATATTGTTGATTTAGGATTTTATGAATTTATTATCTATTTGGTCGCCTGGAAAAGAGAATCATGATCGGGGCGAGATAATGCTGATTATCTGAGCTTGTGCACTGTATATGTTGAATTCGCTTGATTTGGAACACATAGGGAATAGGTTTTTTGGTTACTTCTAGTGACAGGTTAGGATAGACGTGGAAGTTGTATAAACTGGTAAAATTAGGGAATAATGTTTTGGCTGGTGTTGCATTCTTAGCAAATAGGAAATGTCAGTTTTTTTTTTTTTTCCATGTTTAATCGAGGACTAAACAAATTTCATGAGGTATTTGCAGATTCTATTATCAGTTTTCCTTCTGAATCGGTTAATGCTGGTGTAAATAAAGCTGGTTTCTTGACCGTTTCTCTGATTTTGTATTGAGTATGGTTTATCACTTCAATAATGTGCTTATCAACTGGCTGCAGCTCTCAAGGACTTATGCCGCTACATCAGGGAAACATGAACAAAAGGTGAAGGTAGGTGAACAATTACTTTGGTTTCCTCATCATATTTTGTTTTCCCGAATAGATTTTCAGAATTACTATTAGATATCCTCTTTTGAACTCATAGTGCATGCGCCAGGTATGTTTCTTTCTGGAATTCTCATTTACAAGCGTGCTTTCTTATTTGCTGCATTTCAGGTGCCTCTTGCTTTGTTTGGAGGGTCTGGAAACTATGCCTCTGCTTTGTATATAGCTGCAATAAAAGCTAATTCTCTAGACAAGGTGGAGTCTGAGCTTTTTAACCTCGTTGAGGCTATTAAGAAAAGTCCTATATTTGCTCAGTTCACAATGGACCTGTCAGTTCCAGCGGAGACTAGAGTTAAAGCTATCAATGAAATTTCTGCTGAAGCAAAATTTTCAGACGTTGTTAAGAACTTTTTGGGTAGGATTGTTTACACTTTTTTAGTTGTGCGGATGAAAAATGTATTTTTCTTTTGGTTTTTGATATCAGTTATTACAATGCCTCCGTCTCACAATTGGGTCCACATCATGCTGAACAGTCTGTCTGTTAATGTGTATTTCTTTTTCTATGCCAATTGTCAAATCTTAATTGCATCATTTCATGTCCTATATAGATTTGGCTTGAGAGGTTTGAGGATTTTTGCCTTTCATGATTGAAGAAGTGAGTTTTATTCTATAGGATTTTTGAGATGGTTGATTCTGTTTTTTTTATTCCCTTGACTCAAGCAGTTACATTTGGTTCTAATGGCTGAAGTACTCATGCTGTGCAATCATTGATACTGGCAATTAAAATGCATCAATTCCAGGCTTACATGCATTCTCTTACCTGGAATTATTCTGATTATTTATTGTAGTTGTGTTGGCTGAGAATGGGAGGCTGAGATATATAGATAGCATAGCAAAGAGATTTTTGGAGTTGACTATGGCTCATAAGGGAGAAGTTAAAGCAGTTGTTACAACTGTTATTGTAAGTTTCTCTTTCACTTTCACTTTCCATTTTGTTTTATTTTATTTTATTTTTAAATCTAGGTAAAAATCAGATTCTTATCTATGAACTTCAGCGTGCAATGTGATCGAATACGTTTAGCATAAACTTATGCAAAAGTGATATTTATGTATAAAAGTATGACCTATTTAAATTCAGCAACTGATTTGTGGATGTCGTGGGATGCCTTTTCTATGTGTCTTGGGAGCCTTGTCAAATTCTTTACTTCCATTTTTATTTCTATTTTTAGCTTACTGATACTGGCAATTCGTTGATCACGGATGAAAATGTCAAGAGACAATACTTGAAGTAAATGTAATGACATTTAAAATTAGAGGGTTTTTATTGAAGTAGTACTCGATGCACATGATAACTGATTGGTTTTTTACCAGCCCATTCCACCACAAGAAGAGAACGAACTGAAGGAGACATTGCAAGATATTATTGGACAAGGCAAGAAGGTTAAGCTCGAGCAAAAGGTACGTCGGTTGGAAATGTTTTAGGTTTTGAATTTTGTGAATGTAGCTGCATGCCTTTTGAGAAATTCTAACCGTGCTTTTGTATTTGCCAGATTGATCCCAGCATACTTGGTGGTCTAATTGTAGAATTCAGCGAGAAAGTATTTGACGTGTCTATTAAAACCCGGGCACGTCAAATGGAGAGGTTCTTGCGCCAACCTGTTACTCTTGATGGCCTCTAGAAGGATGTTTAACTTCTGTGTCACAATGTCATCATCCGAAGCTATTTGACATCTTTTTTTTCTTTTTCCTCGATTATTTTTGTTGCATTTTTACCTCAACTTGATATGATGGTACACCACCATCTAGATGGAAATAAGAGTTTCAGCTTTTTATGTAGATTATAATCTTGTAAGAGTTACTTGGTTTAAGAGTATCTTATTCCTGGATACTAAGTTTACTCCCAAATAACGACCAGTCTAACGTTATCAACAGAGTCTTGGCTTCATATCTTACTGTCCCATTGTTCCTTTGAGTTTGAAATAAAGATTGTTCTGTGATTGCTTCCTTTTGTTATGGAACCATCACTAAAAACAACAAATTCAACATATGGTGCTATTTGAAATTGCTTCCGGATTCTTCATTAAATTGGAGAAACAATTGATTGTACGATATAATCTCAATGAGAAATGTTAAAATATCTTCATTAGTCTATTGCATGTGAATTATTTTCACTTACTTTTCAGTTTGTGTGGACTTTTGATTCACAACATTTCATAAGTTCTCTGACCGACCATGTGTGCTTTTACATGCGGTGTTATGACAAGTTAACGCCTCCATTTTTGACTGACTTGGATCCTTCCCTCATGCAATCAACTTGAGTTGTTCTTATTGCAGCCTTTGGATTGGGTATGTGTGATAGAGAGTAAAATGCAAGCATATTCTTCAATGAATACAAACTTCTCATCTTAGTGTTCAGCATAAAGATGCTTTACATTTAGGATGGAGTCCAATGATTTCATTGTGTTAATTTTGTCGTATATTTTTCCTTTGCCTTTTGTGGATGCTGATGAAGTTCAATGATTTTCTAGTATGTTAATTTTTGCATCTATTTTCCTTTGCCTTTTCTGGATTCATCACCAAATGCCATTTGCTATTCCTGGGAGATAAAAAGCTGGTCTTCTTTTGTAGCACTGATCTGCTTTTGCTTATGATGACAGCATCTCTTGGAGTCTCAGAGGCATAGAGGTACTTTCTCAATATCAGCATTAATAGGAAAGACATTCACCTTTTCTCTGATGGTTTTTCTGAGTACTTCAACTTTTCATATCATGATTTCTTGTTGAATAGCTTTTGTTTTGATATGAATTCAAGTTAACAAAAAAAAAAAAAAAAAAAAAAAAAAAAAAAAAAAAAAAAAAAAA
>NW_019268530.1:1057572-1108804 GCF_002738365.1 Cucurbita moschata
AAAAAAAAAAAAAAAAAAAAAAAAAAAAAAAAAAAAAAAAAAAAAAAAAAAAAGAGAGGTTAAATTCCATTGTGGCACTGATGAATGCCTGGTGTATTGAGGAACAGGTTGGTTTTCTTATCTTTGTGTCCAAGTTGGATGTTGCTTTGTGTTGGATCATAATCATGACTTGAATTTTTCGTACAGCTGTATCTAGATAGAAATAGAATGCTTTTTTGAACATTTGAGTAGCTTTGGAGTTTACCACTTGCTTTTTTCCTCAGAAAATTTATGTAGTCTCTTTCAGGAAAAAAAAGAAAAAAAAGAAAAAAAGAAAAACTAAGGGAAGCTCAGACTAGAATAATTTATTCTCCCTAACAATCTCAAGATGACAAAGACCTATACAACTGTTTTCTCTGAGAAAATGACTGGGAAATGATGGTGGATTTTCCATGATCATATGGTGCATAGATTGAGTTTCTTTCTCTCAAACTTGGCATGCAGGGAGAGGGATTAGGTAGATGAAGGAATTGCTTAATAAAGACTTCCTTGACAGAAAATGGGCTTCTTCTCTTCTGTTTTCTTTTTGTTTCTTTTTTTGAAGGGGGGTAGCCTTTGTTTCTGTCGGTCTCTGTGATTTTCATTGGATACCAATTTTTTTATTTTAGCATGAACCGTATGAATCTTTAAATGCACATGAACTGTGTTTATCAGAAAGGATCTAAACTTGAAAATCTGTTTTGATCAGGTAAGAAAGAAGTAGAATGAATAGGGAAGGGTGATGAATACGTATGAAATACTTGTATAATTCTTATGCACATTTCAAGCAATTGACAGCAATGATGGGTATGCTTTTGGATAAGAATACACAAATACCACGTAGACAATCAATTAGGCTACCTAGATTGCTTGAAATTGTTGTTGGTAATGAAAGAATTTGAGTTACTGTTGCAATTAATGGAGCTAACTATTTGATGGGTCGTGTTATCTTTTAACTGATGTAGCAAGCAATATCTCTGTTCATGTTACTTTAGTATCAAGAATGCTCACAAACTGATTTTACCATATTTATTGGGCTAATTCTTTTGATTATTGGCATTGCCCTTTGCACCCACTTCAATTATTTTAGATCTGTTCGATTACATGTTTGGCTTTCCTTTTTCCTTCTCTTTGAGAACAGAAAATAAGTACCAGATGCTGGAATGGCACACCAATATTATAAAAGATCTTTTCCTGGAAAAACTCGGGGCATTGAAGGCCCCACTACTTGCCGTATGCTTTTACGGTCCACCTTCTCGGGGAAGTTTGATGCTCCAAGTAAGTTCTAAAAGACAACAATGTTTCAAGTTATTAAGTTCATTGGAGGTTGAACCAAATACTTTCTAGGGTGCTCTTCAAAGTCTCACCATCATTTCTATGGCATGTTTTACGTGCGACGTTGAAGAAATTAGGCTAAAAGAAAGGAATGGATTGGCTAGATTAACTTTCATTGAATTAGAACATAATCAATCTATCTATTTGTAGCTGTGGGTCAACAAGAAGATGATATGTCGTGGATTCCTCTTTAAAAGTAGCAATTTTCTTGGGAAGATTTAGTTCATGTTGTGAAGAAATCTGTTCAAGAAGAGATGAAAGGAGATCTTCATGCAAAGAATGAATGGACAATCTCCAATTGAAGGGATCAATATTTGGAAAAAAAACGAAAACAGAAACATTTATCAAATTGTGGAAACAGTAAAAAAAACACATCCCAAAGTACCCAAGTACATTCATGTACTCTCTCTCTCTAGGTTTATTCTTCATAGTCACGTGTCTTTAGAGAGAGAGAGAGAGAGAGAGAGAGAGAGAGATTATTATGTGAAGTGGAAGCAAAACTGTAGTTCTTTGTTATATAGAAGACAATGATTACCTTGTGAGTGAAGAAAAATTCAAAAAAAAAGACAAGAATTGAGTCAAAGACAAGAAGACCTACCATCCCCTTCCCTCTCTCTCTCTCTCTCTCTCTCTCTCTGTTCACAAAGAGACACATACACAAATGGAGGTCCCCCTCCAATCCGTTTTCCACTCCACCTAGCAACCAACCAACACAATCTTCTCTCTCTCTCTCTCTTTCTGGACACAAATATTCACAATTCAAATTCATGTTCTTCAAGCAACAAAGGCGTCCCCAACCATCTCCATCATCATCACCCTTACCACGCCATGAAGCCTTCTATTTTTCTCTTTCTTTTTTCTTTTTCCTCTCTACGCACACACATTAGATATATGTATATATATATATTCAATTCTCCATGCAGGGACCAAACCCAGTTAGTAAAAGGGAAGAAAAGAGAGGAAAAGTGAAGAGAAAAGAAGAGAAGAGAAGAGAGAAGAATGAGGAAACCGGAGGCGGGTCTTGGGAAAGAGAATGTGGAGAAGAACAAGTACCGGAAAGGCCTGTGGTCGCCGGAGGAGGACGAGAAGCTGATGAGGTATATGTTGAGCGATGGACAGGGGTGTTGGAGTGACATTGCTAGGAATGCAGGGCTTCAGAGATGTGGCAAGAGTTGTCGTCTTCGTTGGATTAATTACCTTAGACCCGACCTCAAACGTGGAGCTTTCTCTCCTCAGGAAGAAGAGCTTATTGTCCATTTGCATTCCCTTATTGGCAACAGGTCCTCTCTCTCTCCCTCTCTATTCTCTCTTCTTTCTCCTCTCGACACATTTTTCTTGATACCCAATTGAGAGTTTCTAATGGGTTTTTAGGAGAAACAACTAAAGACAATGATGAAGAACCCTTTCCTTCCCCTACATTCATGAAGAATACCTCTCAAGCTTGTTATCACATGTGTTGTTTCTGTTTATATACATTGAGTTATTATGGTTAAATTATCACTAAATCTTAAATGCTCGAGTGAAGAGATTTCTTTGACTTCTCTCGAATGTTCATTGTTTTGAAACATGTCATTTGCTGTAGCTTTATTCAGAAATGTTATTGGTGTAATATGATACGATATTTGGCTTTAGATGGTTTAAACAGAGACAATGACATGGATTTCATGTCATGTTATAATATCATTCCTTGTTCCAGAAGCAATGATATTTTGAATCCATTCTTTCTTTGAATCCCAAAGACTAATGAACTTGTTTTCTTGAATAGGTGGTCTCAAATTGCATCCCGTTTGCCTGGACGTACCGACAATGAAATAAAGAATTTTTGGAATTCCACATTAAAGAAAAGGTTAAAAAACAACCTCTCCTCCACACCATTCAGCAACCACGAATCATCGGATCCTAGGTTGGACATGATGTTTGGAGGGATAATGGCGATGCAAGAACATGAGATCATGAGTATGAACTTGAGCATGGATTCATCATCGACCTCGTCATCATCTTCCCAGCTTCCATTTTCTGCCACAGGACACAACTCGTTGGACGGTTCATCCATGCCTTTCCTAGACAACAACTTCGAAATGGCATCCATGGTTGGTGCCACCAATGGCTTTCTGCAGGCACCGGGAGGGTGCGCGACAGAAATGGGAATGAGAATGATCATGGAAGAGCGACTTAGCTATGGAAGTTTGGAGGCTCAAAGATCAATGGAGGTTGAAAGGGAAGTGCTATGTCTTCCACATGAAGAGATGAACAACAGAAGCAATTTTGATGAGTATTTGGGTACAAATGAGCAGAATTTGAATGTGGAGGAGATGTTTGGAGATATGGGAAGCCATGGACAAGTACAAGAAAGCTTGAAGATGGGTAATGAATGGGATTTGGAGAGTTTTATGCTGGACATATCCTCATTTCCTCATTTTCTTTGATCTTCAATCTCCACCCTCTCACTCTACAAATCTTCATTTACTTAGAATTTTTTTCAAAAAAAGCTTTTCGAACCCATTTGTTTAAGGGAGTTTTTGAGAAACCAACCCCTTAAAATTTTATATATTTCCCCATATATGATGATTTCTTCTCTCTCAATAAAACCCCATAAATTTTTTTAAAAAATCGAATAAGAAAATTAGTTTTGTTCTTTGACTGGCCATGGTTGAAGCCCTATGAATGAAAATGGAAAAGAGGTTTCTTTTGGTTTAGGTGTTGTGTTTTTGGGAGGCTCAAGAAGTTGATTCCCAAATTCTGCAGCTGAGAGAGTTAGAGAGAAGGTAGTGCTTTTTGCATTGCACAACAAAGCACCTTTGTTGCCCAAACTCGAGAGAATTTTGAGTAAGTTTGTGTAGCTTCAAAGCATGGTCTTTTCTGAGTATCATTGTTGTTTTATCATTTATATGTACAAATCCAAATATACACATTCAATCACATTTCTCGTCCCTACTTGTTGTTGAACGAACTAAAAAAAAAGAAGCAGATTATTATCCATGATCTTTTTTTAAAACGGATATAATAATTTAAAATAATATTAAACCACTGTATTCTCAACTTAAGTATAATTCAAATAGTTAAATTTTATATATCATTTCCATTTGTATACGTTTAGTTTTTAGTATCAAAGAATTCAGTGAATTCCCGAGTATTATTTTTCATACCTCATAAGGGACAACTTAGAGTTGGAGATTTTATCTTTAAGATTAATATATATCACTTTAATCCATTTTTACTATAAATCAATATCCTAGTTACTTCAACTCACATGCATGCAACATAGCAACAGATTATCAAGTATATATTAAAAATATTATTTTTCATGAAGGTAAAATTTAGTATTTGAACTTTAATTTTATAACAATTTAATCTTATTTTTAAATTTATAATGATTTAATTTTTTTGCGGTATTATGTAACAATTTAGTCCCTGTAATATTCGGTGGAAAATGAGTTTACATAAATAAATAAATAAATAAAAAGGATTATACATATTTGGGATAACTTTGACTCTTTAGAAAAGTTTGACACAGTGTGGCAGATTTGTAATTTTTGTTTCAACGCTGGGTATTTATCTTACTTTCTGTTATTATTACTGTTATTATCGTTATTATTATATTGTCTTTTGAAAAATAAAATAGTCAGCATTAATATTTAGCAGGCAAAATCAGGCCACACGCCTCGATGACACGTGTTACAAAAACCAGAAAAAAAAAACGTGGTTGAAAAGAAATTCATTTTATTCAGAAAAAGAAAAAAAAAGTAAATATCTAAATAAAAATTGCTTTATATCCTTGAGAAATTTTGGAGGGCTAATGCGCAATTAACTTGATTTATTTGTGTGAAAATAATACATATGGAAATTACAAAAATAATAAATCATGGTACAAATTTTTCTCATCCAAGTTTATAATAAAATAATGTTTAGTTAACTGAAAATTCAACTCAACATAGAATTGCTACAAACAAAACATTATGATTGAGTCATGCACCGTATAAATAGTGATTTTTAATTCTTTTAAACCTTTCTTAGCTACCTTATCCTCAAGATCTCTCTCATTCGGCTGTGGTTTCTGTTCATTCATGTTCTCCTCTTTTACTCGAGTGTCGCACTTTTTCTAAAAGAAATACTTACTTTTGTACAAATAATAAAATATTAATATAATGTATATGAAATTTATTTAAAAAAATGAAAATTTCCCATATATATATATATATATATATAATATGATGTGTAAATATTGAGGGAAGAGTAAATGAGAGGTATTAAGGTTATGATAATATCTTGATGTAAAAGCAAATTAAAGCTATAAATCATTTTTATTATTTCTTACCCTTATGATCATTACCCTATATGCCCTTCTTCTATGACTTCAAAACCAAGAAATATTTCTCTTTTTCTCTACTTTTATTATCATTTATCGAGATAGTGTCATTTTTGGTGCAAAGTTAAACGTTCGACCCAAGAAGCCGACCTAGGAAGCATCCACCCGCCTCGCAGCTCCGACACCTTCCCCAACCCGACCCACGAAGCCCCCTCCTCCCGTAGTGCACTCTCTCCCACTATTCGAATTTATTTCTAGTGACGAGACTGACCATAGTGAGGAGGAAGGGTATTATGAGAGGAATGGAGAAGAAGTGGTTGGAGAATAAATAATAATTATGAAATTAAATAAAGGTATAATAAATCTTATATCCTAAAAAAATTAACAATAAATTCGAATGGACTGGATTCAATCAAAACTAATCTTAAAAAAATTCGGGTGAACGCATCTATATCACTTTCATCAATTTTTTAATTTCGTCAAATTACAACTCAAATGACGTGAAAACCCCGCATCTATATCAGCTTTATGACCAGTTCACGGGTATTTCCTCACCATCTAAGTTGATCAATAGGTGTCAGGGTCCATTTGATAATATCAACGACATGCACTCACACCATCAAAACGAAAGATCCAACCATCAAATTAATCCGGTACACGCCATTCATCGAACCCAAAAAGTTGTGGTCCGAAATATTCTAAATTAGGAAAAAAATGAAAAAAAAAATACATAAAACATAAAAAGTTATGGCACAAAATTGAAAAAGGTGCAATATGATATGAAATGGTGGTGGGGGGGCGCCCCTGAAAACAGCAATATGTTAGGTCTTATGTCTCATTTGTTGTAGAAGCAAATTAGAATTAGGGCATTAACGCCACCATAGCTGCTAGGCGTGGCCTTTCACCACTACGGAAACACCCATGATATGAAATCACTAACCAATCCCTTCCCCTCTAAACACTTGGGGATTTTAAAATCTTCCATTGAATCGATCGTGATCGTGATCGTGATCGTGCGTTCGTACGAAATATGTAAGGACAATTGATATTTTTGTATTTTTCATAATCATATGATATGGTTTGTTTAATTTGATCGTTTTAAGTAATATGTATTTGCTACTGATTGTTCGTAGAAATATTCGGTTGTATGCTTGGGAGATTTCACATCGGTTGGAGAGGAGAATAAAACATTTCTTATATACCTTTCCGTAGTAGACGCGTGTGAGATTGACGGCGATATGTAATGAGCCAAAGTGGACAATATTTGCTAGTAGTGGGCTTGGACTGTTACAAATCGTATCAGAGTTAGACATTCTTTATATGGGTGTGGAAACCTCTCCCTAGTAGACAACGTTTTAGAATCGTGAGGCTAACGACGATATGTAACGGGCTAAAGCAAACAATATCAACCAGCGGTGCGCTTGACTGTTACAAATGGAGGTATCATAGTCAAATATCGGGCGGTATGCCAGTAAGGACGCTGGCCTCCAAAGAGGTGGATTGTGAGATCCACCTCGGTTGTAGAGAGGAACAAAATAGTGTGGAAACCGATCCCTTAAAGACATAAAGAAGAATTAATAAATTAAAAAATATATATATATACATCCAAGGTTCATATATTTCTATTGCTTTTCTTAACCATTATTTCTTCGTAACATTAATTTAACCAGTTCTTATATTATATATTACCATAATCGATCTCCGACGAAGAGCTTATATATGAAACATCACGAACCTGAAATAAAAATATCATATCATTACGGAAAAGAAAATACTATTTACATAAAGACGAACACGTTCATCTTTTGTATATATCGATTTTGAATGTCAAAGCCATCTTTTTCCAATAACTTTCCATAGTGTGCTTAGGGTTCATGATTGGAGACGAGTACTCTAATGTCCATGTCACTTTCAATATCGTTTTGGTTCCTTAGTGATCATCAAGTCTCTCACCCTTTTAAAAGTCTATAATTTTCACATCACGGGGCCTCTTTATTTCATTATTTTCCCTAAATAATGATCGTACAAATAAAGCTTTCAACAACTGCGAAATTACACAATAGGATGAACACGACTTTTTATATGATGTCCCATATTGGTTGGGGAGGAGAACAAAACACTCTTTAAAGGGTGTGGAAACCTTCCCCTAGCGGACGCGTTTTGAAACCTTGAGGGGAAGCCAGAAAGGAAAAGCCCAAATATGACAATATCTGCTAGCGGTGGGCCTGGGTCGTTACAAATGGTAGCAGAGCTAGACACTGGACGATGTGTCAGCCTTCTCGCTGTTCCTCGAAGGGGGTAGACAAGAGGCGGCGTGCCAGTAAGGACGCTAGGCCCCGAAGGGGAGTGGATTTGGTGGTGGTCCCACATCGATTGAAGAAAGGATCGAGTGCCAGTGAGAACGCTGACCCCGAAGGGGGGTGGATTGTGATGTCCTACATTGATTGGGGAGGAGAACAAAACACTTTTTACAGCGGTGTGGAAACCTTCCCCTAACCGACGTGTTTTAAAGTACACTAACAGTGGATCTAGGTCGTTACATTTTATTTTTATGAACATCGTTTTTACATTAACAAATCAAAATCACGATCACTTCCAAATTATTTGAAACTAAAAAGAAAAAAATCCAACAAAAAGAAAAAGTTGAAGATAAAAAGAAAGTGATAAAATTTTACAGTGGGTTAATCCTTTTGTCCAAAATTTTATCTTGAAATAGCCAATGGAATTTTCCTCTATAATATTTTATTATAAAAAAAAGAATATATCCCCACCAAATGCTTTTAAATATTTAAGATAAATATTTTTGAGTGCTTTTCTCACTCAAGATATTTTGTGCCAATTGATTGATACGGATTTGTTTTTAAAATATTTAAATTTTGTTGGAGTAACTAATTTTATAAACCCATTTAATTCCATTTTTTATTATAAAATATTATTAATTATTCTTGTATTTGATTGGTAAATTAATTAAATGATTATATTCAGTAGGCACGATTTAGAATCTTGAGAATCTTATTAGTATATTAGTATATTTCATCTCGAAAGCTCAAGTTTTATTTATTTAATTATATATAAATATAGGGTTCGATTCCTTCTTTCGATTCTTTGCCATTCTAACTAGAGATGTGTACGGTGTAGGACGAGACATATTTTGATTTTCATTTATTTTAATGAGAATTGGATTCTTCATTAATTTTTTCATATATATATATATTTCTATTTGTAATTAGAAGTATAATATTTGAAAAATATATTATAATAATTAGATATGGAATATATCTTAAATATTATATTTTAATATTCTTTCGTTTATAATCAAATAATTTGATTAGTAGTATATTTTATTTTATTCTCAATATTTAATTAGTTTATATTTTCATTTAGATATTAGTTGGTAGCTTGTATCCTATTCAAACGTTATGAATATCAATGAGAATACACACCTTCATCTCAATTCTATTTCTCACTCTTAACACTTCGGCTTTATCTTCATTACCATGGACAATAATCCTTTAAAAAAAAGTATATAAAAACATGAAAATCAATCGATATTGGTTCGAGTTTAATTAAATGAATAACTTATATTATATTGTTTAATGAGTGTGAAATTTTGATCAAGATACAGATATCTTGATATCTGAATAATATATTATACTTTTTTGATACGATATAACAAAAAATCTTTTTATTGATTCTTCTTTTTCGTTTCTCTTTTATTTTAACGAGATATCTCAGTTAAAATGTTTTTCTACTCGACAAAAATTATAAATAAATAAATAAATATCAGTTGAAAATATTTGAATAAGAACAAAGGAGACACATAAATTCATTGGAGTCCGTTTAATCCACGCTTTGTATGAACACTTTTATGGCCGACATCAGATTTTCTTGTTCTTTATTTTTTTTTTCTCAATTCTTTATATTTGAAATGATTTTACATTTGATATGATTGATTACTTTTTTTTTCTCGAAATTATATAATATTTGATTTTGATATTAATTTGTAATTTGTTCTTGAATTATTTAATTTTAAATTTCATAAATATTTTTTTTTGTTTAAAATATTATATATTTGTGTTATTTGTTTTTATTTTAATAGGTTGACCTTTTTAACAAGCTCGTATTTTATTATAAAAATACTAAAAAAATGCTAAGGTTTAAAATTAAGATAAAAATGATTTTTTTTTCATAGATAAATTTTAAATTTTATATAAAATAATTTAAATTATATATATTATATATAAATATCTATTCATATTAGTTATAATTGTACGAATACCACTATAAATTGTCACAATGAATTTATTTATTTATTTATTTATTGTACTCTTCTAGAATATTAAAGTACTTTTGTTTTTAATTTCTTGTACGGTTTGAATAAAAAAAAAAGAGAGAGAAGAGACGAAAACTCTGGTTTTCATCATTAATTCCATTTTCAAAGTGGAATAATTAATTATATTAATTTAATTATTGAGTAAATCTTTTCATAAACACACTTTATATTTTTTTTAATTTTATATTTGATCTTTTCGTACAATTCCTACTATTTTTTTTATCACTTTATGTCACAAAAGCAACCAAATATTTTAATTCACATTAAAACTTTATCTTAAAATTAAAGGTAAGATGGCTATTTTGCATGTACTCGTTTTTAAAAAATTAAAAATCTCTCCTAAACCTAAACTCTATTCGTTGGAGACGTTATACAGACCAACACAAGTGTTTCCAGCATATTTTATCCTCACTCATATGTATCTTAGAAAAATTCTCGAGAGGTCACCCAATATATAAATGCTCCAAACAAAGCACGCTTAACTATGGAGTTTCTATATGATTAAGCCACGAAAAATGAACATGCACCTTGTTGGTATAGGTACTAACTTTCATTTACTTAAAGTCTTTCTGAGTCATCCTTGCCTTCAGAATCGTTTTCATTTGGATGTAGTTTCAGTTTATTCATGTACCCATTCTTTACTTGGATGTCACATGTCCGTCAGCTTTTGTCTTGGTTCATCCTCAAACCACATGTTACTAAGAGAGGCATCGCTTTGATATTATTTATAACGACTCATTACCTTCGAATTTTATAATATTAGATAAATTAATTTTTTATCGTATACTTTTCTTCACAAATCTATTATACATTTTTTAAGAATTTAAATATCATAAAAATGAGAGAAA
Source organism: Cucurbita moschata (assembly GCF_002738365.1). NCBI lineage: Eukaryota > Viridiplantae > Streptophyta > Magnoliopsida > Cucurbitales > Cucurbitaceae > Cucurbita > Cucurbita moschata. Next base: position 1,068,413 of record NW_019268530.1, read on the forward strand.
AAGAAATAAGGATTATATTTGAAATGGAATTTATAAATATAATAAAATAGATGGAAATTTAGATTGCAATTTGCAAATAAAATAGAGTTTGGAATCCTACGAAGCTCCCAATTTGGACTTGGGAAATAAAGATTAGGTTATCTACCAACTTCAAACCACTTAGTAAGTTTAAATTATTCTAATGTATGTATATATATATATATATATATATATATATATATGAAAAATATAATGCATACCCTAAAAGTTAGGAACTTAAAATAAATATGATATATTTTTGTATAAGGGTCACTCTAATATGTCATATGAATTGGATTATCGCTCATTCATCTATATATAGTTTTTTTAACGAGTTTTTAGTAAATAAAATTATTTTGAATTTTTTTTTCAATTTAGTCTCTATGGTTTGAAAATTTTTAATTCAAACTTTTATATTTTAATTACATTTTTTTATTTTATATTGGAGTTAGAGAAAAATATTGTGGAAAGAAAATTTCAATTTAATTTTTTTTAATTAAAAATAAATTTATTAGAAAAAATAAAAATATCCTATGGCCGTCTTTCATATCACATCAATAATTTTTCATTCTCTCTAAGTGGGTTTTGTGTGGGAATGAGAAATGGTATAAAAAGGGAAGAGTGTGAGGATGGATTGATGTGTGGAACAAAATTTGATACAAAAAAAAAACAATAGAATTTGGGCATTCTTCTCCGGATACAAAAGGTATACTTCTCATTCATCTCTCGTCTAGATAACTTTTTAACCTTTTTTTTTTCTTAGAATTTTCTTTACAATATCATGTCGTACTGAATATGAAAATTTCGAGACTGCAACGAAATTATTCTTAACCTTAATTTTATTGATAGTATAAGATCGAAGATTTATTATGAAGATCGTTGAAGGTGAAAAACTCGGTTTTTTTTTCCGCATTTTCATTAAAATTTTATGGAAAAAAAATATTCAAATGAATAGCTTTCTTTTTTTAGATTATAATTCCTTGTTTTTTTTTATTTATTTATAATGTTGTAATAAAATCCTTGTAATTTTAGTGGCATAAATTGTTGGGAATCATCAAGGACTATTGGGCCTTCATGGGCTACATTATGGGCCAATCTAAGGCCCAAGGGTGTAATGAGTAAAAAGTTAGTTTTTTAATGGCAGTAGATATCAAAATAATAATTTAATTAAAAAAAAAACTTGGACCTTTGTTTTCAACTCTCATCTCAAAGTTGTAATTCAATATTTTTCACACTTTATTAAAATCAATTTAAATATAATAAGTTTGAAGGAAATTCATATCAAATGAAACTAAATATGGTTTCATTTTATTTGATATGATGAACTCATGATTCAAATATAGGCTTTTTTTTTTTTTAAAAAAAAAAGAATAAAGAATAAAACCACTTTCTAAAGTCTAATATTCTTTAAATAATTCAGCAACTTAACTATCCATTTTCACGACATGTCAAATTCAACATGAACATGCACATGAACATCAAAAAGGAAAGAATTGGTTCTTTCTGAGGTATATCAAATTTTGAACCACTTACATCTTTAATCAAATCTCTGCAAACAACATTTCACTCTCTTTCTTTGCATCAAAAACCGTGAACCTGCAACAATCCAAGCACATCACTAGCCGATATTGTACAATTTAGCCTATTACGTATCATCGTCAGCTTCACGGTTTTAAAACGTACCTGTTAAGGAGAGATTTCCACACCCTTATAAGGAATGTTTTGTTTCTCTCTCTAACTGACGTGGGATGTCACATATCCTAGATTGGCCATTTGGAATCATTCCAAAGAAGCAAATCTGGGGTGGTGAAGATGAAAACAATCTTCCCAACATGTCAGAAGTCCCAACATGAGTGAGACAACAAAGGAATTTTCTCATTGTTCAACCAAGTTGTCCTAAAAAAAGTACATATATTCTCTTGGTTAGAACATTTTTAGGTTGTTTCACAGACCGAGAGAACTAAGGGAGGTCAGATTTTATCCCAAGATTCCAATGCTGAGCGTAATATTAAGACAACCATATCTTTCCAAAGCTAGTGTTGGAAAATCAGTATAAAAAAGCACATACCTTGTCATGAGCACAGCACTGGTTGTCTTTTCATCTCAATATCTGCATTCATTTGCATACCTTTTCATCAGCATGCTGCTTCACCATGTGAGCAGAAGAGAGCTTCCATGCGTTTCAATTGCTTTCCATGTTTTTGGTGAAGAAGGCATCATTTCTTTTGCATACATTCCATGTTTTTCTGTGATTGTAACTGATGTTTTGCCTCATAATCACTCAGCCTGAAGATTTCATATCTTGCTTCTCTGCGACATTTGGAGAAAGAGAGAGACAAGTGGCTGATTGCTATATAAAAAGACTAAGAACTTGATCAGATAAGAAAAAAAAAAACTAAATTATGGCTAATGAGCTTGGTTTGGTGATAAAAAAGAACCAGTGGAAGATGCCAATGAGTGTTTTCTTCAAGGATGCAAGGTATAGATAGAACTTTCCGCTCCAATTTTCACTTTAAAGTCAATAGGGCGAAACCCGCCATGATCTTTTGCTTCTTGAATTCTCTTTGTAGTCTCTTTAATTTGTTACTGATGCAAAGAAATGTCCTTCTAGACTTGTTTTCAAGTGGGATGATCTTGGAAAAGAGATCCTAGGAATTGCATTTCCAGCTGCTCTAGCTGTTGCTGCTGATCCCATTGCTTCTCTTATCGACACCATTTTCGTCGGCCATATTGGTATATACCTTGCATTTGCTGCTATCTTTTCATTGCAACCAATTTAATCATTTGTATTGATGAAGATAATGTTCAACTTGGCTTCTGCAGGAGCTGTTGAACTTGCAGCCGTTGGAGTGTCTGTTGCGATATTCAATCAAGCTTCAAGGATCACCATATTCCCATTGGTGAGCATAACAACATCATTTGTTGCTGAGGAAGACACTATTGGAAAAACAGCCATAAAACCAGTGAAAGGTGAGACAGAGAAGCATTTGACAGAGAATGGCCGAAAGAGAGAACTTACATTACAGGATGAAACCAAGAAGGAAAACATGTTGGAAAAGAGTAGTTCTGCTTCACTTATAACTAAAGAAACGAGAAATTCGACACCCGGAAATGGCACCATTCATGATTTGGAAAAGAATCCAAACATGTTGGAAAAGAAGTCCTCAGAAGAACATGATGGAAAAAGAGAATCTGTACAAGAAAATGCCACACTTGAGAACTCTGAAAAAGGTAAAATCTTTTTATTGTTTAAACAACGATGAGGATCATGAATTGAACCTCTAACCTTAAAACGAGATTGCTAATACCATAACTAAGTAAACGAAGGGATTAATCTAATTTCTATATTCAAACTGAGTAGCTTGGGATTTTCAATCGCAGATTTGAGCACAAAGAAGAGTCAACCTCCTACTGTCAAGCCCAAGAATAGAGAGAAGAAGCACATTGCTTCAGCATCCACAGCACTGATCTTTGGGACAGTTTTGGGCCTCCTGCAAGCAGTTTTCCTTGCATTTGGGGCTAAATTCCTATTAAATGTAATGGGAGTGAAGCAAGTAAGTTTCCTCATCTTCAAAAACTTACTTGAAAACAACAATAAACCCTGACGCTTACGGTTTCTAATGCAACTTCTTCCATATTGTACTCATTTTTTCTAGTATTGATACATTGAATCAACAGGGCTCTCCAATGCTAGCTCCTGCAATGAAATACTTGGTGTTAAGGTCACTTGGTGCTCCCGCTGTTCTTCTCTCTCTGGCCATGCAGGGAATCTTCAGAGGATTTAAGGACACAAGAACTCCTCTCTATGTTATTGGTAGCTCAAAATTTTTATCAGACTTCTTTAAAACTGTTAGGAATTTCCATCTTTCTCTAACTTTTCTTCATTCTCTTCTTTGAACTTTTGGAACAGTTTTGGGGTACACAACAAATATCATTTTGGATCCAATATTGATATTTGTGTGCCATTTGGGAGTGAAGGGTGCAGCCATAGCACATGTTCTTTCTCAGTAAGTAATATCATCACTCACATATTTGTGTTATTCCAATACATTCATTTCAATCATAACTTGATATTATTATTACCTCAGGTACTTAATTGTGTTGGTTCTAGCTTGGAGATTAATGCAAAAAGTGGATCTCTTACCTCCTAGCCTTAGAGAATTGCAGCTCGGTCGATTTCTCAAAAATGGTAATAACCATTCTTCATACCTTCCTTTTCTTCTACTAATGAGATTTGTACCTGAAAACAACAACATAGAAATCAAAAGTTGTTTGAAGATTTCCATTAGAAGTTTACAAATTCAAATCAATATTGGTTCCAACATGGTAGAGCTTTTCTGAATGCAGGTAGTCTGCTGTTGGCAAGAGTTATAGCTGTGACCTTCTGCGTGACACTTGCTGCATCCATGGCTGCTCGGCTAGGTCCAACGCCGATGGCTGCCTTCCAGACTTGCTTACAAGTCTGGATGACGTCCTCCCTCCTCGCTGATGGGCTTGCTGTTGCCGGACAGGTACTAAAATCAAAACCTCATGTTATCAACCATAACTTACGAACTTCTGTCATTTCCAATCGATCAAGAGATCAAAAATTTGAATCGTTTCATTCCATTTGTTGATGAACTCCAAAACAGAAATACTAGTAATCACTTATTGTGGGCGTTAAATTCTTCCTTCAGGCGATCCTAGCCTGTGCATTTGCAGAGAAAGACTACGACAAGACAACGGCTACAGCCACAAGAGTGCTACAGGTAACCAAATTCCCAGTCTAATGCATTGCACATAACATGCTCGACAAAATTCCCCAACGAAAATACAGTCCAAAATGAAAGAAACATAGAAAATAATACATGAATCGTAAGTAAGCATGAATTTACTTGGGGCGAAAATGCAGATGAGCTTCGTTCTCGGCGTTGGACTTGCTGTGATTGTTGCAGTGATCATGTACTTCGGAGCTGGAATCTTCTCCGGAGATGTAACTGTGCAAGCCCTCATCCACGTCGGAGTGCCGGTAATAACCTTTTAAATACATTTATATCAAAACTTGAGCATAATTCCATTTATAAATCATATATTTTTAAATATATACGAGATTTATATACCCGACCTTACTCGTTTAGCTCTAAAATAAAGTCTCGAATTGGAACTGACTATTTTTCTTGTCTCAATCTCTCGTAGTTTGTGGCCGCCACACAGCCAATGAACTCTTTAGCATTCGTATTTGACGGAGTCAATTTTGGAGCTTCTGATTTTGCTTACTCTGCCTACTCTTTGGCATGTGCTCTCTTTTCTAGTCAACTACGTTCCGTTCTCAAATCGAAAAATTATTCAATAAGACTGTTACAACGTTGTTACATTTATTCTTAATAATCACGAGATTCATATTTAAAATATTTTTATAATTTATATCTCATGCTAATAATCCATATTTCTTTCTATCCATAGACTTTGGTTTCCATTGCTACCATTCTCTCTCTCTTCCTTCTCTCCAAAAGCTATGGTTTCCTCGGGATTTGGACTGCTTTGGCCATCTACATGGCCCTTCGTACTCTTGTAGGATTGTTGAGGTATCTTCTATTCTCGAGATGATCGGTTCTTAATTTTTTTAGATGAAATCGTGAATTAAAACGTATTTTGGATTATTATGTTTTTTACGTGCTTTTATTGAGTATTAATTGTTTTAATGATAACTACAGTTGAATTATCCTTTTCAGAGTGAAGGAGAACGAATAGTTCAACTGTTGAGAAAAAAAAATGTTGGAATTCCGTCTCTAAATATTTTGAACGATTTATCTGGTGGTTGTAGGATGGGAAGTGGAACAGGACCGTGGCGTTACCTAAGAGGCTCGTTGTTGCCCTAATTACGTTCTTACATCAGAAAAGAAAGTTCGATCGGTGAAGCTTTATAACAGCGATAATCTTATCGGGTTTTTTTTTTTAATGTTGTTATTAATATTATTATTGTTATTTTCTATAGTCCAAAGTTGGGAAAGAGCTTCTTTCATACAACATATGTTATTGTTATAGAAAGAAATTATATTAAGTTATTTTGTAATTGATAAATGCAATCAATGAAAGTTTTAGTTTACAAGTCTTTGTAAAATTACTCATAATTTTTAAATAAAATATTATTTTAGTAGTTGGAAAATACTAAATAAAATCATGATGAAAATGAATTAATATTTGTACTTATGATTTAATTTTAAGGGACATCTCCATGTGGCTTTCTATCGATAATATCGATTATTTTTTTTAAAATTACTTAAATTAATAAATAAATATTTATCTGACAAATGGAATTGTTTTTATTTCACTTTTGAATTATCAATAAAAAAATAATTGGTGGCGTGAGTTGGAATCCATCCAATAAAAGCTTGCCAGGTAGCCATTCTTTTAACCTACCAAATTTATAAATTCTTTTATCTTTAATCGTTTCTATATAATAATGAGAATCTTTTGAAAATAATTTTATTCTATAAATTCAACTTATTAATTCTTTTTCATTGATTCAAACTATCAATTTCAAAAAAAATTATATTTCCAATATTATCGAGTTAGAAAATTAATTCCGCAATGACCATTTTGACCGCCAATCTTGAACCTACACACTAGGAACGAGGCGTAGAGGTCCCTTCAGCTCGTTGTACCGACGCTACAACTAACAAAACAGTCAACTGAAAAAAGTTGAATGAATATCAAACATCTCGCCCTCTTGCAAAAGGAATTTTGAGAAGATGTTGGAGGTTAGAAAAAGTCTTTAAAACCCTCAGTTTAGTGATGGAAGAGTCAATTATCTTAGATGTTTTAGGGTACGATCCCACGTCAATTAGAAAAGGGAACAAAACATTCCTTACAACCATGTGTAAACCTCTCTCTAGCATACAAAGTTTAAACCCGTGAGACTGACGACAACACCTAACGCCTCAAAGAGGATAATATCTACCCGCAACTACGACTTTTCTTGCATACCTAGAATTTTATGAATAGTACAAGGAGCTAGAGAATAAATTAGCTAATGAGTAATATAAGTGATGGTAAATGATAAAAATAGAAGCTTTAAATCTAAGCATTTAAGAAGCAAAAGAAATTAGTTGTGAAAAAAGTGAGAGAAAATATTATCCCAAAAGTGGAAAGGAAGCAACCCACTCAAAAAGTCTGCCTACCCACTTGCTCCATGGGACACAAAAGTGGTTGGACAATTACTTGCACCCACAACATTATGAACGCTATGAAATATTTCAACATTCAGACTCCAAGTTTAAGGTTTCAATCAATCAAAGCAATCAACATCCAATTAGGGAGAATGCTACCATCATCATTAGATCCTCAATCCTTTTCCGTCTCCTAAGAACCAAACCTCACATCAACAAATCAGCTCAGCAGCTCTCATCTCATCGAGATTTCCAGTAACAAATGATACAATTAACACAATGGATCATAATAAGAACAGATAACCAAAAAAAGCTTCAGATTATAAGTTTTACAGTCATTTGCAGAAGAACATAATTAACCTCTTCTTTTAGTTTTATATATAGATGGAAAAATTAAAAATAGAAGGGGGTGGGGAAAAGCTCTTGGTTTCTACAGCTTTAAATCAAGAAGCCTTTGTTGGAAATGAAATTGCAGAAAAAGGAGAGAGAAATATGATGGAACCTGGACAAGTTTCCTTAATATTTTTGGCCCAGAGACTGCTGACGAAGCTTTAAATCAAGAAGCCTTTGTTGGAAATGAAATTGCAGAAAAAGGAGAGAGAAATATGATGGAACCTGGACAAGTTTCCTTAATATTTTTGGCCCAGAGACTGCTGACGAACTGACTGACTGACTGGTTGATGTAAAATAATGAATGGTAAGTAATTGAATGATCCTCCTTAGGAATCGAGTAATCAAATCTGATCCTTCCTCTTCTTCCTCCATATCATAATCATCATCATCATCATCATCATCATCATCATCATCATCATCCTCCTCACCTCTCTTAGAACCCTTCAGCTTCACCTTACCCAGAAAGAATTTTGGGGAGAAATACCTATCTTGATGAGTAAAATGAAAATGGCTTTATGTTCTTTGTTGTGCTACACTACAAGCTGATCAAGCTGCATCTGCTCAAGCCAAGCTCCTATCACAGAATGATCAGTGGATTCTAATTGTGATTTAGTAGAAGTTAGACCCTCACCGGATGCTGCAGCACCACCCATCCTGGGCGCGGCCGACTTCTCTCTTAGCATCTCAGGCGGGGATTCCTTCACCAGGGATTGAACCCATGATAAGTCAGGCTCCTCCCCGTTATTTCCGATCTCGAAAGAAGATGATCTACGCAGTTGACCCAGTTCATTCTTACCAACTGACCAATCCACCTTTCCATTGGGGGACCCCCATTTAGGCAAAGAATTGACAGGAGATCCAATCAACGAGCTTGGGACATTGGATCCAAGCTCCCTTGAGCTGAGACTGCGGAGATGTTGCTTTTCACGCTGTACAAAAGCAGAAAACCTAGATCCCATTGGAGACAGTGGCTCTGTGCTTCTAGGCGACATCCTTCCCGGCGATGACACTCCAAAAGAGGCCTGCAACAAAGGCTGATCAGCAGTCTTAGGAGACATAATGCTTGTATTTATAGGTGATAACATGTTCTGCTGCTGCTGCTGAAATTGGTTTAGTAATGTCGATTTGCGAGTAGGGGAAAAGACATTGGTGGCTGGATCAGAGAATCGGGGAGACAAAGGGATTTCATTAGAAAATAGCTCTTCAAGATTGTTAGGAGTTAGAGTTTGGGTCCAGCCAGATCGGCTCACAGAAATGGCACTCGGACGAGGCTGAGAGAAACAGTTAATATCATTCAAAATTCGTGGCTGGTTGTCAAAGTTTGGCAAGACATTAAAATCCTCTAGAGGCATATCCCTGGCATTCAGAGATGATCTTAACCGACTGGATTGAAGGTTACTTCCTGGAAGATGAAGAGTTGGTACATTTGGTTGCTGCCAGTTCACAGAAGAGTGAGAAACGCCATTAGAAGAGGGAGACATGGACTGAGCAAATGGAGATGGAGATAAAGCTGATACTGATGATGGGGATCCAGGCAGAAGACCCAATGCAGTAGCCATATCCATTACAGTTGGAGCAGACCCAATGGATCGTGGGGAAGGAACAGCAGATCCAGTAGACACATATAGTGGCCTTAGTTCTTCATTTGTGTGAGCAAAGAAACAGACCCGCCTATTGCAACTCGTGCCATCCTTGCAAAGACGAGTTCGATACTGAGCTGGGTGAAGCCAACACTCAAATACTCCATGAGCATATTCACACATATCCCCACGCCTACAAGCCCCTTTTCTGAAGTCTGGGCAAGGAACACAGCTGTAGTGAAACTTTCTTGGATCTCTTCTGCGAGCATTCTCCCCTGGGTGGACAAAAGGACACTCAGTCCAATCATGGGAATACGCCCGAGAACAAGGCCTCACCTTGAAAGAGAACATGCGAAACTCATCAGTTGCATATATGCTGTTCTTGATGTCAGGAAGTGATGGATCAATTGGATATTCTTTCTTTTCCTTTGTAGTTGCAAACCCATCAGTAAATTTGGGAGAAGACATTGACTTGGGTGGAGATGGAAATTCATCCTCCAACGATGAGGAAAGTGGTGGTGACCCTGAATCAGGCATTTTGATTGACAAACGTAAACAGGAAACATCCATGGACCCATTTGAATGATTATTGAGAAGTTCCTCAAGCCTGAACATTGTATTCTGCTTCTGCAACTTTGGATGAACAAAAATGACATCCACAGGGCGATCGCCATTAATATCCTTCGCGTTTGGGTCAGCACCAGCAGACAAAAGTAAATCAACAATATCGACTGCATTCACAGATCCACTGGAGGTAGCACAGTGGAGAGCCGTGCTTTTGTCTGTGCCAGATGAGAGATTAACATCAACCTCAGGATATGATAGTATAAGTTTCAGAACATCAACACAACCATATGTTGCAGCAACCATCAGGGGCGTTCTATGCTCATGAACAACTTGTTTTGAGCCTTTTTGGCGAACATACCAGAGCCCAGACTTGTTTAGTGATAACAAATCAGACCCCATCAAACGCTTGAAGCCTTCGGCATCGTTGTCTGATGCAAGCTCCAGTAAACTATAAAAAGAATCCTCACAATCAACAGTTAAATGACTCATGTCTTTGGGATTAGGTGAGCTTGCTGATGTAGTAGTAGATGCGGAATTGGATTTTTCTGGACCACCGCACATAATCAAATATCTGCAATCCTAGAAAAATGCATTAATGCCTTATATTACGTCAACAAAACCATAGGGTCAAGTATATACTGGCAAGCCTCAAGGAAATAAATACAGAGATGATCAAGATATTGTTCAAATGAAACATATAACAAACGTCTAAAAGAGATTAGTTCAGGAATAGCTAGCAACAATTTCATGTAAAAGCAACATATTATAACATGGTTATGAACAAATCTTTACTGAAAATCTGAACTATATTAGAAAGTTAGAACTCGATATACCCAGAGTACTCTCCAATTGTGCACGGATAAACAGAAAATAGAGAGTAAGGATCAACCAAAAGTTGAAAACTGGTTCACACAGAAGCTTTTGAAGAATTTGAAAAATCAAAGAAGTTCATATTCAGACCTATAAGAGGTAAACCACAGGGAACCACACTCACTGCATATTGAATTGATATTTGACATAAGATTCTATATTTTAGTACTAGATGCTAACCCCACTATCAACGGAATGGGGGGAAAACGTCTTTAAGGAGGGGGTAAGAATTCCGATCTGAGGTCGTGAGTCTAAACTGAAAGCAATCTGCTTTACCTACGATACTTAATCGTTTCCTACACGAAAAATCACCATAAAACTACCAGCTTCTCCTCCCCTCCAAGAAAATCAACAAACATAGTAATCAAACTAACAGAACACATAAAAAAATCATCCAAACCAAATTCAAAAAGTAGATTTAGAATCAAAAGCCAGAAATGAAATCAAACCAAACATTAACAAGGCACGTTGCTCAAAAGAATAACGAAACTGATAAAAGCAGATCAATAACATCCACCCTAATATCACGATTCTAAACATACAATAGTTATACAACACCCACAATAATACAGCTAAAAAACTTCACACAAACTAAACTTCGATTGGAACTCACTCACCCCCCACTAAAAAAGTGCGGATTACTCAAAAATGCTAAACTTCATGCTAAATCCAAACTACTAAAAATGATAACTCACAGTTATCTATAGCAGCAGAAGAAAACCAGTCGGAGATCTGAGAGAGAGAAGAAAGGCGCGGGGGTTCGACAGTGACACTCATCGATCGGAGGAAAATCTGGAGGAGTAAAGAGCCACTTCACTGAACGAGAAAAAGAAGATCGGCGATAAGAAGCTTACGGCCTTCATCTCCGGCGCCAGTGAAAGAAATTAAATAAGAACAGAGATTTCACAGGGAGAGAAAAACGGTGAAGACGAAGAAGAAGAAGAAGAAAGTAACGTCTGAAATTGAAATGAAATGCGGATTGAACAATTTTGGGGGAATTTAAATTTAATGTGGGGAGTTGGAAGGAAACGAGGGGAAATGACATTGAAATTCACCCGAAATGAAATGCAAATGAAGGGGGAGCTTTTTGGGACCGGGATGACCGGCTGGACCAGTTGGAGTGCGGTGGGGTTTGGGGTAGTGAAGGACGAGGTGTTGACTGGCTGAGGAAGTGGCGTGGATCGGAATTGAAGGAGAGAAATTAAGTGGATTGGAATTGGATGTTTGGAGTACGCCAATGGAATTTGGTCGTTTGGTCAATTTTAGTTAAATGCGGTCAAATCGAGGGGTGAAAAGTTGCAGACAACAGAAATTCCTAATTTTCAATTGCAGTAAAAAAATTAAGGTTAAAAAAATTTAATCTATAAACTTTCTAATTTTTTTAAACTAATACATTGTTACATATAAAATTAAAAAATTTAAAATTTCATTAATTATAAAGTTAAATTTTATTTATAAATAGTTCAATTAATTTTTTAATTTTTAAAATTTGTCAATATCCGACTCTTTGGTCGAAAATATGCATAACTTAATAGTTATATTTTCCACGTCACATTTTAACAAATTAATATTATAGAAAAAAAAAGTGTTATAATTGGCGCTAAAATCAATCAAACAAGTACATTATAACAATTACACGACCTATGAAGTCTTCCACAATATCTCAAAAGATCCGAGCCAAACACAGCCATAAATTTTCAAAATTTAAACCTCACATATCAAACAAAAACACAGTATCGAGCTCTCCCTCCACTCCCAGTTACTAATTTTTGTTAGTATGTCCTTTAAAAACTCATTCTCGAGACACATGTACAGTATAAATGTAATTTTACTCAAAATAAATAAATATTTTTAAAAATACAAATCTATAAATTAATTTAAAAATATTAATGGAAATCATTTATATAAATATTCAGTTCTTATCCAACAAAATTTAATTGTTAATATATGGCATAATGGAATATTTACAATATCTAATGAACAAAATCTTTTGAGCAAATATTTTTTGAAAATAATATCTTAAATATACTTTTATTTTTTAATTTGGCATTTATCCGAAATTAGATAAAAGCATGTAAATGCCTCTTAATGCATAATTTCCCTTTAGAATTAAAGCATAAATTATGGATGGTTGCGTTTAAATTGGTGTCTTTTCCATTATTGTATTCTATTTTTTATTGTCCTTTCCAAAATGCAAAAAATTAAATTTTGAATTTACTTTTTTGCCCTGATGATACCTTGTGGAGTCAGATTTCCAATATATTAAAAAATACCTTTAATTTATTCCCTTCTTTATTTATTTCTTTTTTTTTTTCATCATAATAAAAATTCCCATTGATGTTTTTTTTTTTTTAAAGAGAATATTAATTATGGAATAAGGACAACTCACAAAGGAGTGGTTCAAAATAAATAAATAAATAATTAATTAATTTTTATATAACCCACCTTAATTATATATGGTCGATAATAAAATTATTGGGACATTTTTTTATACAATATTAAATTAATCATAATTCAATATTTTTATCTAATAATTTAATTATATATACATATTATCGAAGAAAAAATATTATTTTAACGAGTGACCTCATTTCAATATAAAAGTAAGAAACATTATCTTATAAAAAATTTAAAATATTATCTTCAATAATATGATTTAATAAAATGAATAAAAACAATTTTATAGGAATATATGAACCGACAAATTGTGTAAACAAATGCATAACAACAAAATTTAACTGATTTTCGTTCCCTTGTAAATTGTATATTTTCATTCTAATTTTGTTTTAAAATATGGAAACGAGGAGGAGGAGGACGAGATCTGACCCAAATCAAATGTCCAAAACCCGACTATTCACATGCACCTCAACAAAAAAAAAATTGATTCAATTTCCTTCGTTTAGGTTCATTTAGATCGGAATAATTGGACTTTCGTTCTATCTATTTTCCTGTTATCTACCAATTCACATTCAGTCTGACGTTGTTTATACTGTTCTTCAGACAAGTTAAAGTACTCTTCTTCCTTTTCTGCTCTTTCCCGACCAACCCGACTCGTTATCCATTTTTTACTCGGAAAAAAAAAAAAACAATTACTACCTAGAAAATATCCTAGAGTTTCCATATGGGATACCCTCCTCTCTAAATCCCTTGCTCCCATTTATTGAACATAACCAAACTAGGGGCCCACCGACCCCAAAGGGGACCCTAAAGGAAGGGGTAAGTGTCCTCAATCATTGTCCCATCTGCACAATGATCGTCCAATAAATGGGCCCCATCCCTCCAACTATAGGGACGATCCTGTTTCACGTGTACATGTTCGGTCGGTGCATCCTCTTAAGACCCCCTTTTTTAGGACCCAAAAATGGGGAAATTACCCTCCAACCCCTAATTTAAGTTCATTAGATACCCGGGAAATCCCATTTCTCATCATATTTCCCAAAATCCTCCCCATTTTGGAGGGAAAAAAAAGAGCCCAAATCAAAACTAGGTTAACCCTACGAGCCCAAATCAAAACTAGGTTAACCCTACGAGCCAATGCCTCACGAATTTACCCGAACCTAGTAGAGTGCTACATCTTAGATGACAAGAGTCCAGTAGACGAATGCGCGTCCCATTGGAGACATATGAGATGAAAATTTAACGCCACAGACAAGTTACATAATCAAAAACGCCTAATGAAGATACTAAGTTATCAGAACTCGTTGAAATATAATATTCGAATAATATTTTAATTATAAAATATATCTTAAATATTATTTTATGATTTGATTGGTGGTATATTTTATTTTATTCTCAATATTTAATTAATTTATATTTTATTTTTATGTGTACGTATTAATTGGTAATTGTATCTTATTTAAAAATACATACCTTCAATTCCAATTCTATTTCCTATTCTTAATCGAACCTTTTTTCATCGAAGCGGTAGAGTACTATACCTTATATAACGAGAGTCCAATAGTTGAAAGATGAAAATTTAACGTCACAAACAAGCTTACATATACAAAAACCATCAAAATTTTATGTACTTACTCAACAAAACTAGAACTAGCTCGTGAGCTATATCGAGCTCGAAACAAAATCGTTATTGAACGAAGGTTACGATACTAAGATCGAGATGGGTGACGACGTATTCCCTGTCCCATCGGGCACAATTGAATAAGTTGTTTAAAGCTTTTCTTAGGCTTCCTATCCTTCTCGACCATTATCATCTCTTTTTCCCTTTCTATCTCTCCCTCTATTTGCAAACAAAGCTGAAAATTCGAATGAAAAACAAAAAATTAATAAAACAATAAAAAATAGAAAAAAAAAAAAAAGTACCTTAAGGACTCTATCCTCGATATTGTCCATCCGCTCCACGAGGCTTCCTCTGAGTTCAGTGACTTTGACCACATGGTTGATCGGACGGCAGTGCTTCTCCAGAGTTTTTGGGGAAAGATCAACGGACGACGTTTGGTAATCGCTCGTGAGGGTCCCACTTGATGGAGTGGATGCACACGAGCTCTTTGGCGACTTCCCGCACCCTCTAATTTCCTCCAACCGCCTCAACTATTTCACCCACACAAAATAAAATTAAAAAAAAAAAAATTAAAGATTAATTATAATTACGTAAAATTAAAAAGGAAAAGAAGGGGGACGGCCATTTTCTTGGCCATTTTCTTGGTCATTTTCCCGAGAAACAAACAAGAAAGCAAAGCCCCCAACTCACCATATTATCGAGGCGCTCCAAGCGCGAGAGAATCGGTTCTTCGGCCACACCCATTTTTTCGTTTTCCCGGGAAACAAACACAAAATTCCCTTTTCAATCGATTCTTGGCCTTTATAATTTTTGCCTAAATACCAAACAAAAACACATGAATAAAGGGTCTAGATGAAAGTTACAGGGGATGTCGGTTCTCAATGGTGCCACGTGTCGGATTTCCTTGAGGGAGAAAAGGATTGAGTGTGGACACGCGTCTCTGTGGAAACATGCAATCAATGAACGGAGGGCACGTGGGTGGTCACGTGGGTCTCAGAAATTTAATAATTAATTGTCACGCTATTGATGAACATTATCCTCTTCTCTCCTTGTACTGTACATTTAATAAATATGAAAAAAAGAAGGGACGGATTGTCTGCGGGCGTGTTTAGCGTATTCACAACTTCGTGTCCAGTCGTTTATTGATGGGCCGAAACAAGCCCAATAAAATATCTCGGAGCCCTAAAATAGCAGGGGAGGGGGAGTAGTCTTCTAGTTCCAGATACCTCTTCCTTCCTTCCCTCCACCGTCGCCTCCGGTCAAGTTGAGGCATCGCTAATTGAGTCCCGATGACGAAAAGTTTAGTAATCTGAACAAGTATGGAGGTTTCTTCCATCACTGGCGCTCCCGATGCTTCTCGCAGAGGTCGAGGAACCAGTTTCTCCATGAATTTCCAGGTAGATGCTAGGCGTACTGAGGGACTCTCGCCGATCATTCGAAATCTTTTCTGAAATGGATTTTTTCTTAATGCATTCTTTGAGATTTGGAATCGGAGGTAATTTTGGTTCGAAATTTAGGACGTCGATGGCGATTTTTGTCAGTAGGTTTTAGGCGATCTGAATCGGAGATATTACAGGTGTCCTCTGTCGAACGATTTGTCGTTCTAGGGTTTGAACTTTGAATTTGAAGATTCCGGCCAAAAGGACTGGACCATCATCTAATCCCTAGTTTTGGACCAGCAGATTCTTACCTTGAGACTCTTGATGGTTGGAAAACAAATGGCAACGAGTAGTGAGACAAGAAAAGCTTATAAGTAAGATGAATGACCGGTTTACAAGGGCAACTTCTTTGATTACCGGATCGATGAATTTGCAAAGAATAAGTGAGATGTATTCAAAGGTTATGCTGTTATACATGGCTTAAACAATGATACAAAATTAAGCCTCCAATAATATCTTTTGCTCTCTATCTTCATATGGAGGAGGCATCAAACTAAGTGTATTGGCAAAAAGATCTTCACGTCCAGATGGTGGTTCTGCTACAGGAGCATCCAATATATAATCTGGAATTGCTACAAGTGTTTCATCGAAAAATGACTTGATGGTCTACAAATGTCCAATAGGCAGTTCACTTAGAAGCTATCCAGCCAAGGTTCAAAAGGAAGTGACTTTTGAGGGATAAAAACTATGATAACAATGCAAGCGAAAAACGTTGAAAATTTAATACTTCGTTTCGTAAAACTAAAATCGAAGTTGTTCTTCTGTAGCATATTTTACATACCTTGCAGTGCTGAAAAGCGGCATCGGCTTTACGCTTCCATGGACCATTCCCAGGATCTGTATAAAAAAGATGAAGCAACGGCTGCAGCAGATACAGGAGACGAGTTACCATACCGGGTGTTTGTGTGGGGTGGGATGCATTTTGCTAGAATACAGTCAGTATTGATTAAGAGAGAAACACCGATTTCATAAGAAGTAAACATGAAATCTCAAGGAGAACGAAACATTATTTGAAAGGGTGTGGAAACCTCTCTCAAGTAGAGGTGTTCTAAAAACGAAAAGCCCAAAGAAACAATATATGCTCATGCTAGGTTTGAATTGTTACAAATGGTATTAGAGCGAGATACTAGGCGATGTACTAGTGAGGAGACTAAGCCCCGAAGGGGATGGACACGAGGCGGTGTGCTAGCGAGGACGTTGGGTCTCGAAGGGGTGGATTGGGGGGTCCCACATCGATTGGAGCGAGACACTAGGCGATGTATCAGTGAGGAGACTAAGCCCCGAAGGGGGTGGACATGAGGCGGTGTGCTAACGAGGACGTAGGGTCTCAAAGGGGTGGATTGGGGGGTCCCACATCGATTGGAGAAAGGAACAAGTGCCAACAAGGAAGCGAGGATGCTAACCTCGAAGGGGTGGATTGTGAAATTCTACATCGGAAAACGAACGAAACATTCTTTATATGGGTGGTAAAACCTCTCCCTAGTAGACTCATTTTAAAAATCTTGAGGGGAAGCTCGAAAGGGAAACCCCAAAGAGAGAAAATCTTGAGGGGAAGCTCGAAAGGGAAACCCCAAAGAGAGCAATGCCTGTTTAGTGTGGAAATCTCTTCATAGCGTATGCATTCTAAAAACTACTTTGAGGGGAAGCCGAAAAAGAAATAAAAAAAAAAAAAAAAAAATCACCTAAACTCAACAATTGAAAAGGTTCTGGATCAGTATAAAGCAATAAGATGACCAAAAAAATTAGACCAAATAACTGAACAGACAAAAATTATGTTTAAGGCTGCAAACCACCAACAAGATCTTACTTACCTTCACAACCTCTCGTATGCTTGGTCTATTTCCATATGTACCCAAAACAGAATCCCCATATACTTGATACTGTTCAAGGACCTAGAAGATAGAAAAGTTTACAACTAAATGAGATAACAGTCAACTTTCAAGCAGAAGGATAATCTAATCTCACAGCCAAGTTTACGATTGCACCTGACGTCGTGTGATACCACTGCTAGGTGCACCGTAAATTGCAGTGTCGACATGTCCTAAGGTACGCCAAGGGCTATGGAGGATGAACAACAGCCATCAGTCAAATTAAGGTATATCATAACCAACTCTTATAGAATATTGATTTTCAAAACGTGCATAAACATACTTCTGGTAAGCAGATCGGCCCACCATTACACCATGAGCTCCTAGTCTCAGAGCAGCATTAGCCTGTACAAGCTCATTCAAAATAAATGAACATTAAATTATGATGTAAAAACCTTATCATTTAAAACAAATCACAATTTCTGATACTTTTAGGTCCAGTTAGCTGAGCAGAAAGTTCACCTCATCAACGGTCTTAATGCCCCCATTTATTGTGAATCTCAAGTCTGGAAAGTCGCGCATTAGTGCATAGAAATATTCATACCTGTGACCACATCAATATTATGAACTACAAAAGTCTGTTCTTAGTAAAAATACTTGAACCACAAATGACAAGTTCTCTAGGCCTATATAAAGTTCTTAAGAAGCCGTACTTCAAAGGAGGAATTTCTCGATTTTCAGCTGGGCTGATACCGTTGAGTAACGCCTTGCGGGAATGGATTATGAAATGCCTAGTTGGCGACGAAGAAGAAACTTTGTAAACAAAATCACCTGAAACAAAAAGTGCTTGACATGAGCGGAGAAATCAACAACTAAGAAGCCACATGATGTAGCATCAAACTAGAATAACTCTTTGGAAAGAATATTTTGTATCAACCCAAACCCAACATCCGGACTAGGATTTGCATGTTTTGTCTTCGTTCACATGTTTGGAAAGTCACCCGACATGGAATAACTCTAGTTAAACGAACTTAACTTTAGAAATCATAGAGTTCCTATGATTGAGTCGTCGATAATATAATACTAACCTCAAGACATAACGATGATTATCTAAGCAAAGAAACAGTAGACGGTGCTTTCTAACAAGAGAAAAAAGAGTAGAAACCTTACAAAGCTCATTATATGAATCATGGTCATCGACACCAATTCGACATTTCACGCTTACAGGGACATCAGTGTTAGCAGCAATTACTGACATGGCTTCACCAACAAACTTTCCTTGTCAACATGAAAAGCCTACGTCAGACACATGGCTGAAGAATATAAAATATACAAGATGATCAAAATCAAAATACAGCCAGAAACCTTAGGATCCAGCATAAGGCGAACACCAAAGCACCCATGTCCAGCCACCTTTGAACTTGGACATCCACAGCTAAAAAACATTTTAAAAAAAGATATTAGAATTTAAGAATTTATTGTAGAAACTAAAGAAATATGAAGAAGATGAGTAAAATACAGACTTTAAATTAATTTCATCGTAGCCGTAAGGCTTGGCAAGTTCAACAGCTTTTGCAATGTTATTAAGATTGTTTCCACCAATTTGCAGGACAATGGGATGTTGCTCTGGAGAAAATGCTAAAAATCTGTCCTGTGCAAAATAAATGAAGATTACATGAAAAGAAGGAACTTTGAATACCGAATTTGTCAAGAAAAACATAGATATTCGAAGCATATCATAATCAAATCAAGTTTGATTCATGGAAAGAGAAGAAATTCTTCATATGACTCACACACCTACTAGTTCAAACATGCAAGTTGCAAAATGTAGCAATAAGATGGTAACTCTTCTTTGAGAAATAAAACACCCATCAATTCTTCACTCTCACCAATCAAAAATTAGAAAACTCTAGTCCAACCTGGACTGGTAAAGAAACAAACAGGAAATGAGGTCAGGCCAATTTGGAGATTAATTACATCCTCATAATGACAGGTAAAAAATAGCAGTCAACAGTTGACAGGTTCAATCTAATTAGAGCATCGCTGTCACTCTTGGTGACCAGATGTTGGTAAAATGAGAGAAATCCTTGGTCCAACTCAGACTATAAACCATGAAAGTTGTGGGATATTGTAGGAATCAAGGCCAGGATCTTTTGTTGGGGTAACTGGAGGCAAATCTTCTCATAAGATCATAAGAGTGGAGGAAGGGGGCATACATAATTATTTACTAACCCAACGTATTAACAAGGAGGCAATACTGTTAGAAACCACGACTCTCCACAATGGTATGATATTGTCCACTTTGAGTATAAGTTCTCATGACGTTTCTTTTGGTTTCACCAAAAGGCCTCATACCAATGATGATTATTCCCTTAATCAGTCGATGTGGGACTCCCTTCCAACAATGCTCAACAATCCTCCATTCGAACAAAGTACACCATAGAGCCTCTCTTGAGGTCTAAAAGTCCTCGAACAACCTCCTCTTATTCGAGGCTCGACTCCTCTAGAGTCCTCGAACAAAGTACACCATTTGTTCGACACTTGAGTCACTTTTGAACAAAGTACACCATAGAGCCTCTCTTGAGGTCTAAAGAGCCCTCAAACAACCTTCTCTTATTCGAAGCTCGATTCCTCTGGAGTCCTCGAACAAAGTACACCCTTTGTTCGACACTTGAGTCACTTTTGACTACACTTTTGAGGATCACAACAATCCTCTGGAGTCCTCGAACAAAGTACACAATTATCATTCCCTTAATCAGCCAATGTGAGGCTCCCTCCCAACCATCCTCAACAAGTACGCCTGAGGGTGAGGGAGGGCTACCTCAAATAATTGATTACTAGTCCGACATGTTGCACACAATTTTGAAAACCTCGAGTAAAATGTGGAAAATGAAGGAAATGACATCTTTGATAAACAAAAGCAACCCTACTTACTAAATTTGTTGGAAATATTGAATAATTAGCTATTCCCCAAAGGATTCTCCCGCAAACTTACAAGATTATCCTTCTGATAAACAATTGTTTCAGCAGCAAGCATCTCGGTGTACAGCCACGCATGCTTTGATATCATACGAGCAAGAGTTCTGTAGTGATTATCAGTCCAATCCATCATAGGAGCAACACTGAGAAAGTGAATAAAAGTCAATTTCAATCAAAAGATATGAACATTAAGGAACACGGATCATTAACTATAATGGGAAAACAATCACCTAAACAAAGGAGGGGAATAACGTCTAGCAACCATTTCTGCTTCTGAACCTTCTCCAAGTTTCTGTGGTTTATATAAATTCTCCTGTAAAACACTGATTGACAGCCTAGGATGGCTTCTCTGAATGAAAGGCTGGATAGGAGTCAAAGAAGCTGTAATAGAACATCCAGCAAACTTCATCATCCCTCAATTCATACACAGTCCGCTCCTCAGAAATTTCTGATCATGAGCAACTTGAGAGGCTTTAAAAGTGGCGGAACAACCGCTAAGAACTCCTTTTAACAAACATCCTCTACAGAACCAATGATTTAAACAAAGAAATGCTACGATGATAAGAGCGATTGGCAGTTCGCAGACACAATTGCAGAAACGCAAACAAGTTAAATGCTTAATTTGCAGATTTATACAAAACGAATGTTAAGGTTTACATGGAAATATGGTTACCGGAGCGGCGGGAACCTGACAACCTCCGTTTCCGCGCTGGTCGGTGCGGCGGAGTTGATGCGGACGAAGATTGAGCGGCGGAGAAGATTGAGCACGAAGATTGACTCGGTGTTGCGTTTAAGGCCACCTCAAATACTCGGATTTCTTTTCTTTTTTAATTTTTTTAATTTTCACCATACGAAAAAACACGAATAAATAAATAAAAATAAAAATAAAAATAAAAGCTCAACACGACAAACAAACCAGAGCTTCTTGTTCTCCATTTTTCTCTCGCTGGGGCAAGCTTCCATTTCTGCACAAAGGAGAGCTCAAGGAGCTTCATAAGAAGAAGAAGAAGAAGAAGATCAAAAGTCATGAATGCCCCCGACCGATACGAGCGATTCGTCGTTCCAGAGGGGACTAAGAAGTAATTTGATGAACTCTACTCCTCTCTCAATACAGAGCAATTTTCTCAATCTCTTACGTTTTTGCTTGCTTTTTTCCTCTTCAGGGTCTCATACGAGAGAGATACCAAGATCATAAATGCGGCGTCGTTTACCATTGAAAGAGAGGAACACACTATTGGAAACATCTTGCGGATGTACGGTAACCCTTTTGAAAAATTTTGAGATTACGACCGTGTTTGGGTCTTGGTTTGGTTGATAATGAGTTTATTTGATGAACAGGCAGCTGCACAGAGATGAAAATGTGTTGTTTGCTGGATATAAGCTTCCTCACCCATTGAAGTATAAAATCATTGTCCGGGTTAGTTGATTTTCCTCTTATTGTGTGAATGTTGCATAGTTCATGCTGTGGTTTAGTTAGCAGTAGTCGAGGTTAAGCTCAAACCCTGCAAGCTGCAGTGTCATTTCCTGTCCAATTGCTGTCGGATTGTCTCATTTGTTGAGTCTGGAGCTAATCTATGAACCAATAAGCAGGAGGGTTGAGACTATTTGGATAAGCTTCTGAGTTTAGGAGTCATTCAATGAGTTTTTGGTTCAGAAAACAAGCCTGCCTACTGATTCTTTGGCGATTATGATATATTGAAGTTACAAATGGCATAGTCTTGGTCCCAAAGCGTCAAGATTTCAGCTAGAAGGCAATGCATTCGGTTGCCAGTTGCCCGCTGGACTGTCGAATGAACTCATCTTTGTAGCACCGTTGTTGTAGTAGTTGGAAATATGAGATCCAACATCGGTTGGAGAGGGGAACAGAACATTCCTTGTAAGGGTGTGGAAACCTTTCCCTAACAGACGTGTTTTAAAACTGTGAGGTTGATGGCGATACATAACGGGCCAAGACGAACAATATCAGCTAGCGGTCGCTTTGGGTTATTACACATGATATCAGAGTCAGACACCGGGTGGTGTGCCAGTGAGGACGTTGAGCTCCCAAGGAGGGTGTACTATGAGATCCCACATTGGTTGGAGAGGGAAATGAAACATTCCTTATATAAGGGTGTGGAAACCTCTCTCTAACAGACGCGTTTTAAAACTGTAGGGTTGATATTGATACATAACGGGCCAAAATGGACAATATCTGCTAGCGGTGAGATTGGACTATTACAAATGGTATCAAAGCCAGACACCGGGTGGTGTGCCAACGAGGATGCTGGGCTCCCAAGGGGGGTGGATTGTGAGATCCCACCTCGGTTGGAGATGGGAGCGAAGCATTCCGTATAAAGGTGTGGAAACCTGTCCCTAACAGACACGTTTTAAGACCGTGAGGCTGATGGTAATACATAACAGACCAAAACGGACAATATCTGCTAGCAGTGGGCTTGGGCTGTTATAAGTATTGCGTTTTAACGATTTAAAATTGTTCTAAGATCCATCCCTACTATCCATTTCTTACCTCTGCAAGCACGTAAATATTTGTGTATGTTCTTGGCTCCAATCCTGATTGTTCGCGACGATGTTTCACTCGGGTATACCAACAGTATGGTTATCATTTGTTGATCTTTGAGTATGAATCGCGCATGAATATGATGTCCTGAAACTGAAAGATGCATCTCAATAACATATTTTAGGAAATTTCTCTCTTGAAATCTAATGAATGTACCGAATTCCCTATATCCGTCATGTACCTATTTTTCCTGTTGGGTTGAAATGTATGTATTTTGGGTTCTCTTGAACCGATTGTTCGTGTTCTGCAGATCCATACGACTAGTCAGTCGTCGCCGATGCAAGCATATAATCAAGCCATTAATGATCTGGACAAGGAACTCGACCATTTGAGAAACGGATTTGAGGTTTGAATTCTCTTATGCCTCTCTAAAGTCTGTTTTGGTAGAGAACATGCAATATTTAACTTGCACTCTTAGTGAAAAGTAAACTGCAGTTAACTGATATCGACTTTGATAGAGGTTAGAAGTAATATGTTGGGGAGTTCGGGATGATTATCGAAGAACATGCTTTCATTTTGAGTGAACGGAGTGCTAGAATGTCCTAAAAGTAAATCGCATATCGAAGACACCTACCCCTGACCCTATTCCCGAAGTAACCTCTAGTCACTCTCTTGGTATACGTAGCATTCTTTTCGAGCTTGTATTGACACTGAACACCAACCCATTCTTGGCGCATCAGACTTTAGGTGCACCTAGGGTTGTGGGTCATAGGTCGCACATAAGCCACCAGGTCGAAAGAATTATATCTATTGAGAAGTTGTGAAGAGTTTAACCATAGACAATCTCTTTAACCATCACCGCTCCTCAAGAGCCCACAAGAATGGAGGAACCGAATCGTAATCGAATGTTGCAAATTTTCGGACTTCTCGAAGTTAGGGACTTGAAATTGAGACACATTTGAAACTTCTTTCTTGCAGGCTGAGTTTGCAAAGTTCTCAAGGGACTACTGATTTGGCATTGAAAAAACATGGTGGAGCTCAGCTCAAGATGTAGAGACAGGACAATGGGTTGCCGACATGAAATGGAATTCCAACATCTTTGCTTTGCTTTCTTTAAGGTTTTGCTGAAACCATGTTGTAACTTTGGGATTGTGATATGTATTCAACTTTTTTGGTCTCAGCACTTTCGTGTTTATGCTAATAGAATTTTAAAAGTTTTGAATTGGTTGGTGTAGTTTTTATTTACTAATATAGTTATTAGAGATGTCTAGTGAGCAGAGCGGTAGGAAAGCCTTCTCTGTTTTCATCCTCACCCCTTATTCATTTTTCATCTTAGCAGAATTTTTCGTTTATTTTTACCGAGATTAGGTATGGAGAATTTATAAAGATCGGATTCTCGGCAAGTAATTATTTTCTATTTATTATTCTTTTTTTAAATAATTATTTAAAAATCACATATATTTCATAAACAATCATATATTTAGTCAAAATAATTTGACTAAATTTTTAAAAATTTAAATGTTAATATTACAGTATATTTTGTAATAATTAAAAAAAAATTACTACTTTGGTTTTCGGTCTCAAAATTAATTAATTTTTTTTTCATATATATATATTTTGTAATATGGGTTGAAAATATATTTATATTAATGGGGTGAGATTGAGAATTGGGCGAGGACGGAAGCGGGAATATAATATTGTCTCCGGTTGCATTTATGTAACGGGAAAAAATGTTTTCCACTCTCTCTCCATTTTCCGTCTAGTCTAATCGAGGAATCTTCTCTCCATTCAAGACAAGTCTAGTTTCTATTGTACCAATTTACCATGTTAATTTCCGTCGAAGTATATACTCGAGGGTGGGTGCAAAGGGGGACAATTTCAAAATGCACTTTCTTTGATAGAGAAGTTCGCCGAAAATTCACGTCCAACGTCGAATTCATTCATTCCAATTCAATGGGCATTTTCAATATTATACCTTAGAGAGGATTCGAACCGGCACGTTGTTTAGCACAATATATGTTCCACAAAAAAAAAAAAAAATAATAATAATAATAATACTAAATAATAAATAAATAAATCAATAATATATATATTAAAGTGAACACACAAACGAAGCTTGTGTATGTATTTATTACCTTTGCAAAAGAAAAGGGCGCGTGTGTTACGCGCCGAGGAATGAGCGTGGACACCGCGGCTGCATTTCACTCTACTTCGTGCTCTTCGCTCTAGCGATTAATTAGCATAAACTCTTCAAATCTGTTTTTTAGAAACAAAATTGCAAGAACTCCCTCTAGAATCTTCTTCGATCTCTGGAAATACGAGCGAAATTGATCGAATCACCAAGAAAAAAAGGCGACTTTGACTCTGGTATGTTCTTCGATCCTCCTCTGCAACCTCAATTTCTCTTATTTTCATTTCTCTTCTGTGTAATCCCTCTCTGTTTCGTTCTTGATTGCTGAGAAAATCTGCTGGAAAGAAAGTTCGCGATGTTTATAGGAAGAAAGAAGATGGCTGTTGAACTTGTCAAAACATTTTACAGCCTTTAGAATCAATCTGTTCTGTTCTGTGTTAGAGTTATGTTTGAAATCCTTCTGTCATTTGATTAGCTGAGGAAAAGATTTCTTTCTGATTTGCACTGTATGGGCTATGCTTTTTAATTAAATGGATTTTAATCTACTTTTTCTTGGTTATTTGGAATTGTTCTTATCAGTCTTCTTCAATGCAGATATTTTGAGGAGTTATCTGCGTTATTAGGTGAAGAAATGGAAGATGAACAGGAACAGCAGAAACACAATATAGGTTATTTATTTGACTTTCTTTTTCCCTGTGTATGATTGAATGTTTGTGTTTTACATTTAAGCCTCTCAACTCAATGAAAAATTCAGCTGAAACGATAAAAGTCTGTCAAGTTGATAGTATAAGATCTCACATTGGTTGGAGAGGGGAACGAAACATTCCTTTTAACGGTGTGGAAACCTATCCCTAGTAGACGCATTTTAAATCTGTGAGGTTGACGATGATATGTAACGGGCCAAAGCGGACAATATTTGTTAGCAGTGGGCTTAGGCTGTTACAGATGGTATCAAAGCCAGACATTGGGCCGTGTGCCAGGAGGACGCTGGCTCCCGAAGAGGGTGGATTGTGAGATCCCACATTGGTTGGAGAGGGGAAGGAAGCATTCCTCAGAAGAATCTGGTTTGGTTAACATTAACATTTATGTAATGCAGGAAAATTTGATTTTTCCCAACAATTATTATTAGGATGATTTCTGACTATTTTTTTAAACGCTCAATCCTCGACCATTTCTCTAGTGTATTTCTTCTTCTTAATGACAATTATCATATATAATGGGCGGAGTCTCTCTAAATCAGTGCTTGGCGTCATTCAAAACATATTTACATGTATAAGCAATCAATTTTTCAATTTGAGAACATCTAATATTTTTCGTTATGATGGAGAAGATCAAAGGTTTCTTCAACGAATTCCGATAGTACAATTGGTTGATGTTAAGGAATTCTGGTCCCATGCAGATCAAGATGATGAAAATGAAATAGTAGCCGAAGGTGCATCTGTTGTTCACGGGGAGCCTCCGAGCGATGGCAATGCCCCACCAAAAGTTGATTCTGAGGCGGAAATTCTTCAGGAGAAAGTTACGAAACAGATTGTTAAGGAAGGTCACGGTCAGAAGCCGTCCAAATATGCAACATGCTTTTGTAAGTACCATACATGCTTATTCCTAAGTTCAATATCTTGCTGGTACCTTGGTGACGATGTTTTGCACGTATTTCATGTGTGAGATTTAGATTCGAGCTTATCAAAAAACTGACTTTTGTAGCTTTGTTAGTCACAATTTCGTTGTATCAGAAATGTAAATCTTCAACATCTCTGCTCTCCTTAAAAGCTTTTTCTTGATCATGTTGTTTTGGATTTCTTACCCATCGATCTAATGGATGTATGAGTGACTTGATTTATGTATCAGTGCATTATCGGGCATGGACCGAAAGCACTCAGCACAAATTCGAGGACACTTGGAATGAACAACAGCCCCTTGAACTTGTATTAGGAAAAGGTATTTATTTATTTAGGTCTGTCATTTGAACATTTACTTGTTTTTCTGATATCCTCCTTATACTTCTGTAACAGAAAAGAAAGAAATGACTGGCTTGAGCATCGGTGTTGCCAGTATGAAATCCGGTGAACGTGCGTTGTTGCACGTGGGATGGGAGTTAGCTTATGGAAAGGATGGAAGTTTTTCCTTCCCGAACGTTCCACCCATGGCTGATGTATTATATGAAGTCGAGCTTATTGGGTTTGACGAGACCAAAGAAGTGAGATTCATTATAGTTTCTAGTTGTATATCACTCTTTAAAACCTTCAATCTCTTTGGCCGACTTCAACAGTAGCTATCTGTTCTGAAATGTTTCGATCGACTATTTATTTCTCAGGGAAAAGCTAGAAGTGACATGACTGTTGAAGAACGAATCGGTGCAGCTGATCGCAGAAAGATGGATGGCAATGCTTTATTCAAGGAGGAAAAACTGGAGGAGGCCATGCAACAGTATGAAATGGTTAGATGCTTCTCTTTCTTTACATCTGTTACTGAAATTCCATGTCAAATGCATTCCAGAAAATAACTTTCATCTTCTTGACAAGTTTCCTAATGGTTTCTTTTTAGGCTATAGCATATATGGGTGATGATTTCATGTTCCAGTTGTTTGGGAAGTACCGTGATATGGCTTTGGCTGTTAAGAATCCATGCCATCTTAACATGGCAGCCTGTCTTATAAAGCTGAAGCGCTATGAAGAAGCCATCGCACACTGTAGCATGGTAAGATATGACACTGTGTAGGTGAATTGAAATTGTTTCTCGTGTTCCATGACTCTTTGATTCATCATAACTTCTTCAAAGATAGTTCAAGTAAATGGTCATGAGTTCATTCTGCCTTTGAGATATTTAATATTGCATGAGCTTTTCAGCCATCACTGTGGTAAGATTATGTAGATTGTGTTAGCTGTCCACCTTAGTTCTTCTTCTTAGGGTTTTTAAAACGCGTCTGCTAAGGAAGGTTTCCACACCCTTATAAATAATTTTTCGTTTTCCTCTCCAATCGACGTGGGACCCTCCAATCCACCCCCCTTCAAGGCCTAGCGTCCTTGCTGACACACCACCTCATGTCCAACCCCCTTCGGGGCTCAGCCTCCTCGTAGACACATCGCCCGGTGCTTGGCTCTGATATCATTTGTAATGACCCAAGCCCACCACTAGCAGATATTGTCCTATTTGGGCTTTCCCTTTCGGGCTTCTCCTCAAGGTTTTTAAAATGTGTCTGCTCAGGAGAGGTTTTCATGCCCTTATAAAGAACGTTTCATTCCCCTCTCCAACCAATGTAGGATATCATAGGTATATGGCAACTCCCAATTTTGAATATGGAGGATGGAATTTTTTGGAGAACTTCTCGGTAATAATGTTAATATATTGGAAAGAGGACCCGAGAATGATAACTGGATCTACTTAGATAGATTTCTTCCTCATCATAGACACATACACACGTTTATGTGAATTTCGAGTTATTTTTCTTCACCAATATTAAAACTATCTTAGGACTTTTGACTAGCCGTTTGGATAAGCTTGAGTAGTTTATAAAGCTTGGAAAATTGGGAAACCATGAGTTTGGATGGTTTGTGCAAGCTTGAGTTTGTGTAGCATGTGTTTGGTCCGAGAGATATATGAAGGGACCAATTAGATAAGCTTGTGTTTATGTAGCTTCATGGAACTAGAACACGCTATTGATGATGATGTACTAAATATAGGTTCAACTTCTTATCTACAAGTTTCATGAACACAAACTGAACTCCTGAGATGAATTCCGCTAAACGTTTCAAGCGGCTTAATGTTTGACAGGTGTTGACAGAGGACGAAAACAACGTCAAGGCATTGTTTAGACGAGGTAAGGCTAGAACAGAACTCGGGCAAACCGACGCAGCTCGGGAGGACCTACTAAAAGCACGCAAGTACGCACCAGAGGACAAGGCAATCACAAGGGAGTTAAAATTACTTGCTGAACATGACAAGGCTGTTTACCAAAAGCAGAAGGAGATCTACAAGGGAATATTTGGTCCCAGACCCGAGCCAAAACCGAAGCATGGCGTAATAGTTACTCAACTAATCCTTATTTGGCAATGGCTGATATCGCTTTTCTACCGTCTCTTCAAGCGCGAAAAACGCCATGCTGATTAGGTACACTGAGCTGAGTTAATTCATTGTCTCTCTTATTAGTCTTGAATTTTCTCCTCTGCATCAAACATTAGTTGTTAACACAGGTGGTTTTCAGTGGCTGAGTTGAATATTTGTAATAATGCATTCACTTACTCTCTTCTTTACAAACATGTCTTAGATTTGAAGTTTTACAAGTTTCTTGAATCGAATCGAACATAGCTCATCTGGTTAAGAATATCGAGATTTAAGAACTCCTTGTACACATTTACAAACTTATGCACAGATTTCATACAACAACAACAAAGAGATCTGTAAATCTCCCCTTTGAAATCCATCATGTTCTACCATACTTGCTTTGGCATTGACATCCAAACAAAATAAGCACAGACAATCTTCTGAGAAATATATACATAAACAGCAAATGAAAGGCTCATCAATGTCAAATCTTTCCAGTCTCCTTTTCTCTGAGGGCTTAATTTCTCCTTCAATTCTATTCCCATCTTCTCGAATCTCTGAACAAACCCTGGAATCGACTGTTTTTTTTCTTGCTCTTTCTTCGGCTTTTCTTCTGAAGGATCTGAAGGATCTGAAGGGTTTTGGTTATGGAGGCAGAGGAGGACGATCGATCTGGGGCTGATGCTTCTGTTTCTGAAATGCACGGCGGCGGAGCCGAAGAAATAGCGGTGGCCGGCGGAGAGGGCTGCCATGGAAATGGGAGGAGGAATGGCTGCGAGTTGGAAGGAAACCGGGTTTGGACTTGGAGATATTTATGTGGGGATGGATTTTTATGTTCATTTTTAATGGGTTTTATATATATTATATATATAATTCGTTTGAATATGACATGTATAAATATCTAAAATATGTAACTTTTAGAATATAAAGAAGTTAATTTGTAAACTAATTAAAACCATGTTGTTAAATTTAAAAAATACGATACTTTATTTCAATAAATATTTGTTCAGTCTCTCATGTTTTTTTTTTTTTTTTAATTTAAATTATATAATTTATTCATTTTAAAATGGAAGATTATTGATATTTGTAAATATTTAAATGCGGTTCCAATGAGAGGATAGATGGGTAAAAATTTAATTAACAAAGAGGGTTCAGACTAGGAGTATAGAAGTGAGAGAATGGAGATTGAGCGTAAAAAAATGAGTGAGAAGTCAATTTCTACGAGATTCTATATTGGCGGGGAGGAGAATGAATCATTCTCTACAAGTGTGTAGAAACTCACCCCTAGTAGATACAGTCAATTTTTACATTGGCGGGGAGGAGAATGAACCATTTTCTACAAGTGTGTAGAAACTCACCCCAGTAGATATATTTTAAAAATGGTAAAAATAACGTACGTAATAAACCAAGGAGGTGGACTTTCCCTATTATAGAGTTAAACCTACGAGGAGGGCCAGGAATAGCCCAATATCAATGACAAGGTAATAGGCTTCAACAAATGTTTGGGTTCGGCCCAAGCTAGGAACAGCCCAATATCAATGGCAAGGTAATAGGCTTCGACAAATGCTTGGGCTAGGCCCAATCTAGGAATAGCCCAATATCAATGGGAAGGTAATAGTCTTAGACAAATTTTTGGGCTCGGCCCAATCAATCAAACATATAGATCCAAGCCCAAAACCCTAAATGAGTTTCATTTATTTATTTATTTCTAATCTTCAGGCACACTATTAGTGACGTATTATGAATAATTTGTATAGGAAATTTTATTTTCTTCAATATATATTAAAATAGGGAAATAAATGCGTCGACGTAGTAGATGATAGTTAATTTATTTATTAATAATTGATTACCTAACTATAATTACCGTAATTATTGATTAAATGCATCATTATTCTTACTTACTTTCATCTCATTGATTTCATTGTTCGGGTCACTCTAGCAAACCTCACGTTACTGTTAATCTAAAAATTAAAAGGCAATGCAATAAAATCTTTGATAATCAATTTTTAAAAAAAAATTAAAAAGAAATTACAAAAGTGATTGAGGAAGTGGGCCTGAGAGCACATGGGAAATGGGCCCCCAATCAGCCCATTAGCTTTAAACTAGTCTTCGATCGAAGAAAATCTTTGTTCTGCCGTTTCCCATCCACCTTACCGTATAACGCCACGTGTCACTTTTAATTAAATATATTTTTCGGCGAATATTAATTTTTTAATAAATTATGATTATTATTATTATTATTTTGTGGAACCGGCCGACAAATCGACAACGCACATGGGATATGAACGTGTAAAGCCTCACTTTAGCAGGCGCACGCTAGCATTATTGATTTGATATCCTACGCATCCCGCTTATTTTTATTATTATTTCTTTTTAAGGATTTTCATATTAAATAATCGCTGAATCAATTTTATTTAAATTACAAATTAACCCTAAATTTAATTTAATTTCATTATCATCCTAAATCAACTACATATTTGTATTTGAATTTAACTTTAACACAAAATAAAATAAAATAAAGAAATAAAGAAATAAAGAAAATTAATCGAAAAAATAAAATAAAATAAAATAAATAAATAGCTTGTGGGTGTAGCCTTATCCTCTTTTTTATGGGATTCCGAATTAAAATAATAAAATATTTTACCATAAATTTTAACCAATGAAATCAAACCTTTAAATTTTTATTTTATTTTATTATTATTTCTTTCTACTTAGGTTTGAATGTATTTGGACTAGGAAGAGACCACAGTCCCCTAAGAGATTTAATAATTTAATGTACATGTAATTTTGGGTAAAATATTCAAAGCCGTGTCCTTGGTTACTTTTTTTAATCTAAAATAATATTTTCTTTTAGATTTAGTTGTGTTCATCTCGGGATGACTAAATCTAACTTGGCTGGTGAAATAAACTTCATTTAAGATCCCTCGTGTAAAAATATTTATTATATATATTTTTAAAAAAATTTGTCCACAAAAGAAGTAAATATAAAAAATCAACCGTAATCAATTAGCTTAGGCCATTATTATGTCATTGTTGAGATATTAAATTAAACATTAAATTACATTAATGGCATCTGACATATCTTCAAATAATTCCTCAAAACTATTATTTACCGAATTTAATTGACTTCAGCGGTAAATAAAATAATTAATTTTACCCACTTTTATTTTATTTTATTTATTTAATTAATTGCTTTCTCAACTGAAGCCATTAATTCCAAGTAAATTGAAGAGAGAGAATCTCGCAATTATTTCAGATTTTTTCAATTGTATTCAATTTAATCCTACTTAAAATTAAAAAAAATATGTCTAATAAATTTCAATTTTTACAGTTTTGTTTATGTTGACATTTATTAACATAAAATTTAAAGTATAAAACGTTCTAAAGTCATTAAGACTTAATATATACCATTCGAGTTGTAACAGAAGTCCATCGTTACATATCGCTTTGGGATTTTACAATCTATTTCACTGGGAGCCAGTGTCCTTGTTGGCACACTGCCCATTGTCTAGCTTTAATATCATTGGTAATCGTTTAAACGTTAATAGATATTATCTACTTTGGTCTATTATGTGTCGCTATCAGTCTCATAATTTTATAATGAATATTTCATTATTCTCTCCAGCTGATTTTGGATCTCACACGCGTTTTAAGAGATGTACTGACATGAACGTTAGACGTTTAGATTTTCGAATCTAATGGATCCTAGGGAGTTGGATGGAATTTATAATATAAAACAAAAATGGTGTTTGGAGAAAAAAGAAGAGAAGCGACAAGGTTGGCAGCTCCATCAAGTCCACGAATCATGGAGAAAAAAACGGTCGCGAAATGGAAGAAAAGCGGACAAATCCAGAAGCAATGTTTCATATTTCAAAATCTCAGTTGTAAGGTTTAATTACACCTAATTAATCTCCTTCTATTTCCTCGCATCTTCCTGCTTTAATCACTATAAATTCAATCTTTTCCCATCCATTCCACTCGAACCCTTCACTCCATTTCCTCTCTATCTCCCAAAAAATGGCTTCTTCTCCATTTTCACCATTGCCAGTGCTCGCTTTCTGCTTGCTTTTGGCCTCTTCGGTCCTTGCAGGGCCCATTTTGGAAGGTATGATACTCATTTTCAAACCCCTTTGTGTAGTTTTTTGAATTGGGTATCTGTTTTTGTGGGATTGTTCGTTGTTTTTAGCTGTTTGTGCTGCCATTGATGGTTGCTTGTGGGTACTCTTTGCTTTGTTGTTGGTTCTGTTTTGGATTTTGTTTGTTGGGTTTACTGTACAAAATGTTGTTTCTTTTGCTTTGTGGTTTGTTTTAAAGAATGTTTTGTGCTGGTTTTCTTGCATTTTTGAGTTTCTGGTTTGTTCGTTCTGTGCTTACTAGAGAGCTCCATCTGTTCTTGTTTTTCGTTCTCCTCTGCAACCGATGTAAGATTTGTTCGGGGTCTAGCATCCTTGTTCGCACTTGTTCCCTCCTCCAATCAATGTGGGACTCCCAATCCACTTCCTTCGGGGCTCAGCGTCCTTGCTGCACACCGCCTCATGTCCACTCCCTTCAGAGCTCAGCATCCTCGCTAGCACATCGATTGGTGTCTGACTCTGATACCATTTGTAACGACCCTAAGCTTACTGCTATATGATACTGTCCTCTTTGTGTTTTTTCTTTCGAGCTAGCCCTCAAGGTTTTTAAAACGCGCCTGTTAAGGAGAGGTTTCCACCCCCGAATGATGTGGTATCTCACAATCCGCCCCTTTCGGGGCCTACATCTTTGCTGGCACGCTGCTTCGTGTCAATCCCTTTGGGGCTCAGTTTTCTCTCTGGCACATCGTTCAATATCTGGCGTGATACCATTTGTAACAACCATAAGCCCACCGCTAGCAAATATTGTCCTCTTTGGGCTATTCTTTCCGGGTTTCCCCTCAAAGTTTTTAAAACACATGCTAGGGAGAGGTTTCCACACCCGTATAAAGAATCTTTCGTTCTTCTCCCCAACCGAGATGGGATCTTACAGTAAGATTCACGATATATATAACTGAAGTTAATACATTCATTGTTAGAATTGTATAGATTTAGGCCTAGAGTAAGAGCAGATAATATCATATCATCGTGGAATTACAGCGACGTTGAATGAATGTGACCTGTTTGTATTCCCCATTATGAACATTGAGCTGAGCTTCTTTTCTCTCACAGGACTGCTAGCAAATGGGAACTTTGAGTTAGCACCAGCCAAAACTAAACTAAAGAAAACAGTAATAATGGGAAAAGACTCTCTCCCCAACTGGGAAATCAATGGCTTGGTTGAGTACATCTCCGGCGGGCCTCAACCAGGAGGAATGTTCTTCGCCGTCGCTCACGGTGTCCACGCCGTGAGGCTCGGCAACGAAGCCTCCATATCTCAGACCATAAAACTGAAAAAAGGGTCTCTTTATGCTCTTACATTTGGAGCTTCAAGAACATGTGCACAAGATGAAGTTTTGACTGTCTTGGTGCCTCCCCAAAATGGAAGTTTGCCTCTACAAACTCTTTACAGCAGCAACGGAGGCGATGTCTACGCGTTCGGGTTCATAGCTCCTGCCGATTCCGTTAAGGTGACGTTCTACAATCCTGGAGTTCAGGAAGATCCTGCTTGTGGACCTCTGCTGGATGCTGTTGCCATCAAACAGCTCATTCCTCCATTGCCAACAAGATGTAAAGTCACATTCCCCAACATGTTTGTTGATTGTTTCGAGATTTATACACGGTCCAAGCCCACTACTAGCCGATATTGTACTCTTTGGACAACCTCTCCCTAACAAACACGTGTTAAAAACCTTAAGGGAAAGTCTAAAGAGGACAATATCTACTAATAGTGGGCTTGGGTCGTTACACATTGTTTGATATTCATCGTTTCTTTTACCATTTTTCTTGCAGATAACTTGATCAGGAACCCGAGCTTCGAGGTTGGTCCTCATCGGTTAGTAAACTCGACAAATGGAGTTCTTCTTCCTCCAAAGCAAGAAGACATCACATCTCCACTTCCCGGCTGGATCATAGAGTCTCTCAAGGCAGTAAAGTTCATTGATTCAGAGCATTTCAATGTCCCTGTTGGACTTGCAGCGATCGAGCTCGTTGCAGGGCGAGAAAGCGCCATAGCTCAAATCATAAGAACCATCCCCAACAAATTCTACTCTCTAACGTTCAAAGTCGGTGACGCGAAGAACGGGTGCCATGGCTCAATGATGGTTGAAGCATTTGCTGCTAAAGACACTGTCAAAGTTCCCTTCCAATCTCAAGGAAAGGGCCTTTACAAAACTGGCATTCTCAGGTTCAAAGCCATCTCAACTAGGACCAGAATCACATTCTTCAGTTCATACTACCACACTAGAATAGACGACTTTGGATCCCTCTGTGGCCCTGTGCTCGACGACGTACGCGTCGTTCCTGCATACTAGAGCCCATGCCCCCTGGTCCGGTGTCGACGTAGATGATGCAACGGCTGCTTGATCCATAGTCTTTGTAATTAAAACGTTTGATGAGGCTAGCTGTGTGTTCTTGAACTAAGTTAAAATGTTGAACACCAAATATATTTCTCTCTATTAATGGAGAAAGGAAAGCTAAGATTTCATAATATAAACACTCTTTTATCATTGTTTTTATTTTTTATTGGGCCATAAGAGCCCAAC
The DNA here is from genome assembly GCF_002738365.1 of Cucurbita moschata. Taxonomy (NCBI): domain Eukaryota; kingdom Viridiplantae; phylum Streptophyta; class Magnoliopsida; order Cucurbitales; family Cucurbitaceae; genus Cucurbita; species Cucurbita moschata. Next base: position 1,104,557 of record NW_019268530.1, read on the forward strand.
AAGCCCAACAACTTTGCACTTTCTAAAGCCCAACAAGCCCAATTACATGTACACGTTCATTAAGGTCCAAAAAAGAGAAGGGCAAGATCGGGAATTGAGCGGGGACGAGAACGGAGAATGTAATCCCATCATCTACCTCATTTATCTAATGAAAAATAAATATTCCTTGCTCATCTCCCGTTCCCTGTCTAAACGATAAATCCCTTGTTCCACTCTTCCCACAAATGTTCAGGGTAAAGTGGACATCTCTAGTGTGAGGGACCGTTACTATACTTCTAAAACCTATTTTTTTGGCACTATCTACAGGAAGATTTTGGCTCGGAGCGAGGGGAAAAGCATTGGCTTTCCATCTATCTGTATTGGTCTTTTATTATTACATAGCAGAGTCAGTTGGGATTCATAGAACAAAAGGAGTAGAAGCATTCGGAAACATTCTAACCACCTGGGTCCCTGGTTGATCCTATTGCATGCACCTATGATGGGCCCACTGCCAACCAAAGTGACTATTTCCTTCGTCAAAGTCTTAGATTGGCAACCAAGTCCCTTATCCTTCTCGTTTCCAAGGGAGGCGAGATAAATCTAACCCCTTCCCCTGTTCCCACTTACATTTATGGGATATTTTCAGAAGTGAACATCTTTCTTATCACAAGGTCCAGGGAAAGAATAGAAAAGGTTATTTCACTATATTTATGACTAGAAAAGTATAAGTAATTGCTCCATAAATTCTATCTATGTCTATCGAAGAAGAAATCACGTAACACCTTAATTGTCCAAATTGTATGATTATATCTTCGATTAACATGTCAGCAGTTCAAACCCTAACCTTATTAAAAAAGAAATTCGTTAACTTTTTGTTAATGATACGTGTCTTACTAATTAAATACCGAGTACAAGAACATTGATGGCCATAGGTGGATGTAGCTTGAACGACCTGTCCTTAAAACTTACTCTTTGGGCTTGCTAATTAAGGTTAAAGCTTTTACTTTTTTCAATTAATTACAAGTTTGGGTCAACTCTTTGCCGTCCTTTTATTACGCTTGTTGACTCTTCCGTGGGTCCCACTCAACTTTTATTCTTATTTTTCGTTTTTAACAAAATTTCTAATAATTGTATTTTTTTTAAATGCTCTATAAAAATATTTTAGATGTGATAAAAATTTAAAAAATATAAATATTTCAATAATTAATTAACAGAAAATATATTTATTTATCTATAATTAATTAAGATAATGCACTTTCAAATTTTGTTTGGAGGCAAAGTGACAATTTTTCTCGTCTCCCAAACGTGGAGTGTGCGCTGTCAACCAGAAGAGAGAGAGAGAGAGAGATTTTCGTAGCCGGCCATTCGATTCATCACTGCATTTACTGTTCTTGTTCGTCCCTGATTTGCTCTATAAAGATTCCTTTTCAAATTTTCATCCATTCAGACATCTGGTTTTGTTTCTCTCTCAGATCTTCTTCCGCTTTCAACGTAATGTTCATTGCTCAACACGAATCACACTCACATTTACCCTTTCCCTCTGCATTTTCAAACAAAAAATGCTTAAACATTGCTTCTACTCTCATTCTGATGCTTCTTTTGCTTCAATTGTTGTTTTAGATCTCTTTGACGCCGCTTTTGATCACACTCATGTCGAAAGCTGGAGCGTTGGATCTGGCATCGGGCCTTGGCGGCAAGATAGATAAGAACGAGGTTCTTTCCGCCGTTGAAAAGTAAAAACACACACATTATCTCTCTCTCTGCCTTTAAATTTGTATTCCTAGATTGTTTTTTTGTTTGGTTAATGGACCTCCATTTGTAAAATCCTGTCACTGACTAGCTGATTGAGCAACTGATTCTCTGTTTTTGACATTTGCTTTGAATTCTATGCCTAAGCTTCTGCATGTTCTGCTTGATCTGTTTTTGTTAAGTTTAGATGTGGATGCTTTGAATGAAACAGGGCGTTCTAGGATTCTGTACCATTTTGTAGGCACTAGGCAGTGGGAAAATTAGGCTGGATATCACGAGAAGAATGAAGATTTGGCCTGAATAGTTGTATATGAATTGGGGCTTGTTTATCTTTGTTTTATAAGTTTTACTATGTTGAATCAGGTATGAGAAGTACCATGTTTGCTATGGAGGCGACGAGACGGAGAGGAAAGCCAACTACACTGACATGGTAAAAGAATCATCCCCTTGTCACCATATTGGTTCTAGACTATTAATCTCCCGTCCCATGGCTGTGTAATATGTTTTACCACAGGTTAATAAATACTATGATCTTGTTACGAGCTTTTACGAGTTCGGTTGGGGCGAGTCATTCCATTTTGCGCCTAGGTATGGTGTACAATTTACCTCTTTTATTCAGCAGGGTAGAATGTGTGTTTGTTTTTGCAATGTCAACTCTAAACATGCATATTTTTTCACTCTAGATGGAATGGTGAATCTCTTCGGGAGAGCATTAAGAGGCACGAGCACTTCCTTGCTTTGCAATTAAATTTGAAGCCTGGACAGAAGGTTTGTGTTTTTCCATTTGCAGATGGAGAAATTTACTTAGTACGTTTCGAATTATCGACAATAACTCTGTCTCGATTGAACACTTCTAGGTGTTGGATGTTGGATGTGGAATTGGTGGACCACTTAGAGAAATTGCAAGATTTAGGTGTGATGATTAACCCACTTGGAGTATTTTTGCCTTTGATATATTGGAATTAAAATAATTTGAACAACTAGATTGTCTACTGTCTCGATCGAACTGTTTGATGCTGGATTGAAATGTTTTACATTTATGCTTATGGTTAGTGTCTCATATCCTATGATTCTCTGTTGCAGTTCTACTTCAGTTACTGGATTGAACAACAATGAGTATCAGATTTCAAGAGGAAAGGTAATTATTGCCTCATAATTACTATTCTGCTATTATTATGATATGTCCCGGTCAATATCTTGCAGTAAGATAATTGTACTTTTCCTTTTCGCTTTTTAATTCATCAGGAACTGAATCGTATTGCAAAAGTGGATAAGACTTGTGACTTTGTGAAGGTTGGATTCTTTTTGTAGTAGATTACATTTAGTCTTGCAAAATTTTGTTTGTGAACTTGAAGAGGAAAGCCTACTAATACTTCACTTATATTCTCGCCACACTGCAGGCCGACTTCATGAAAATGCCATTTCCCGATAACTCGTTTGATGCAGTATATGCAATTGAAGCTACTTGCCACGCACCGGATGCAGTAAGTTTTTAACACATTCTGAAGCATTAGAGTTTGAGTTTACTGCAGTTATCGTTGATTTAGCGTGAATATCATCTTGTGATATGTACGTGCATTGGCCATCTCGGTTTGACTTTTCCTTTTTTCTTGTGTGGCAGTATGGGTGCTACAAGGAGATTTATAGAGTACTAAAGCCTGGCCAGCATTTTGCTGCTTACGAATGGTGCATGGCTGATGCTTATGATCCAAATAACCAAGAACATCAAAAGATTAAGGTAATTTGGCTTGGTTCGTTCTATTTGGCAGATTCTTGATTGCACAATGATTGATCACCAATATGGATTGTATTGACCAAGTTCCCATTGTGCAGGCAGAAATTGAGATTGGTGATGGTCTTCCAGATATCAGGTTGACAGGAAAATGCCTTGAAGCTTTGAAACAAGCAGGTTTTGAGGTTAGTTGGAAAAGAGCTTTATCATGAATGAATGAGAGGAATCATTTATGGCTTTAAAGCAATGATCTCATAATATTCATGGCCACATTACATCAGGTTGTTTGGGAGAAAGATCTTGCTGTAAATTCGCCAGTTCCTTGGTACTTGCCTTTGGACAAAAGCCATTTTTCACTGAGTAGCTTCCGTCTAACAGCGATTGGTCGTTTCATTACTAAAAACATGGTAAGTGTCATCAGATGTAACCTTGACGACTTCTTTCCTTAGGATGATGTTAACAAGTTATGGTTTGGTTCTTTTTGTAGGTCAAAGCACTCGAGTTCGTTCGACTTGCCCCAAAGGGTAGCCAAAGAGTTCAAGACTTTCTAGAGAAAGCTGCTGAAGGACTAGTTGAGGGTGGAAAGTGAGTATACCTTACAATTCTGTATTTTACTTTGCATATGGGATTTGACACCCTTTTTCTTTTTCTGAAAGTTCATTATTCCATTCTTGTTACATTAAATCCACCTAATACTTTTTTGAGGAGCCCTCATAAAGTGACCTGTGGGAGGGAAGAGTAAGAGGAATCTAGATCGGGGCTCCTCGAAAAGAAAAGATGGGGGGGGG
>NW_019268530.1:1109439-1116288 GCF_002738365.1 Cucurbita moschata
CAGGGGGGAGGACTTTGATATGCGAGATACGAACTTGAGGTAGATTACAAGAGAAGGGGGAGATGGGGAGCTCAAAAGTGTTAATTCTACGTGCTTATGTGTTACCGCCTAAGCCCACTGCTATTTGATATTGTCCGCTTTGATCCATTACGTATCATCGTCAGCTTCACGATTTTAAAACACGTCTGTGAGGGTGGTGTACTAGCGAGGATGCTGGCCCCCAAGGGGGTGGATTGTGAGATCCCACATCAGGTGGAGAGGGGAACAAAACATTCCTTATAAGGGTGTAGAAACCTCTACCAAGTAGACGCGTCATAAAAACGTGAGGCATATGGCAATACGTGACAGGCTAAAGAGGACAATATCTACTAGCAGTGAGCTCGAGTTGTTACATTAAAGTCGGTCCTAACTTCAGAATATTTTTAGGCTACAAGTGCAATCGAGAGCATGTTGTATTTATCTTTCATATTTCTCCATGATGCTTGTTCTTCTAACTCGCCCGAGTCGCTCATACGACGTTTCTTAATGTTGTCAGGAGAGAGATATTTACACCAATGTATTTCTTCTTGGCACGGAAGCCACTTTCAGCCAGTGAGTAATTTAACAGTACGTAGTTAACTTCTCAGCTGCTACTCAGTTATGGAGTGTTTTCAGTCATCTTGAAGATTATGTTTTTGGCTTAGTTTAACCATTCTATAGCGTTTCTTTTCCATTTTTTTAGCGGGGTAAAGCTGCATTTTGCCTTTTGCTTTTTCTGGAATTAGTCTCAAGTGGGTTATCTTTGTTCTTAGGAAGTTGGTTAGTCTGAGCCCTTCTGCTTTCAATTTTCTTGTTCGTTCTGTTGATGCAATAAACGAGTTTCCATTTGTTTTCTAACAAGGTTTTACTTGCTCGTTTCATCGTTACGTGATCGATGTGTTCGTAATACCGTAGAAATGTTGATTTTCAATGAAAATATCATCACCATGAATATGATTCTGTTAATAAGGATACGAAATGCTTAGAAATATCTGTCGATATCAATATTTGGCGACTATAGTATATTAACGTGTCAGTATATATATATCAATATTTGGCGACTATAGTATATTAACGTGTCAGTATATATATTAAAATTTATGGGCCACATACGAAATTAAAACTAATACTTGGGATTTGAAGATACTTTTTTAATAACTTTTCAGTTTATTTCTTAAAATTTTGAATTTATTATATTTAAGTTACTTTTAAAATGTCTTATTTAATCTCTAAACTTTAAAATAATAACTATTTTGATTCTTATTTAATAATATAAATTTGAATATATATACTCATATAAGTTAGAGTCAAAGCGTTAAATAAGTGAATTAAATGAATTAATTTCTTTAAAATGTTCGAGACTAAATATATATATGGTATTTGAAATATTTTGTAAAAAAAAAAAAAAAATGCTTTTAACAAAAAATTCTCAAAATATGTGATAAAAAATAAATTTATAATTAATTGAATTTATTTTTAATATAGTGCAACAAAAAATTTGTTATTTAAAATACGCTATGATATAATTACATTTTTATTGAAAACATATTATTTTCCTCGTAAAGAACAAGAAAGACTCATTTGAAAAATAGAAATAAAAAATAAATAAATAAAAGAAACCCAAACCCCGCGCTCATAAACCCTATAAACCCAAAGCCCTCAATTACTTCAATTTTGCAGGGAGACATCGAACTCAAATTTGCCTTCGTCTCGTTCCTGAATTTCGCAGTTGCTTGAAACTTAGTCATCCATGGCTACGAAGATGGATGTAGAGCACAAGGAAGCTATCGGCAATGTCATGATCCTCTTGACGGACCCCGAAGGCGCGCCTTTGGGAGCTCCCATTGATCTTCCCCAAAATGCAGGGCCTCAGCAGCTTCAGCAAATGGTCAATAAGCTTCTCAACAAGGTAAGTTTCGGCAAAAGCTACCTTTTACTGTTTCCTCTTCCCATGATGCTTGTCAACAATTAAGTATGGGGGAAAAGTGATTTGTTAATTCTCGATCAATATGCAACTTTGAGCGTTGATATAAAGTGCTATATTCAATCCAAAGTAGCTGTATTCATAAGAACTTTGATTATCGAGTGATATCTTTTTGGTAATGTTTCAAATTAGGTTGGCCGGTTATTCGCGGGAGAGTGAACACTCTCGATAGACTTGTGAGAAAGTTTCTTCTGTTGGTTGGCTTGCTTTGTTGCATTCTTGTCGAAGATGAAGGAGACATGGATCATATGTTGGGGAGTTGTGGTTTTGTGTGGTTTGATTGAGATTATTTCTTTGGGTAGATTGGTTATTAGTGCGTCCGGCAAAGATTATGTAGGGAGATGATCAAGGAGTAAGGCAACGTTGGGAAGGAAAGAAAGGAGGTGTACAAATGGTTTTCTAGAAAGCAAGCGAGCTTTCATTGAGAAAAATGAAAGAACTAGAACTAGAGCATACAAGAAATAAGCCCAACAACAACAAAGAGTTCAAGAACTAACTATAGAAACGGACTTCAATTCAAGAAAATCAAACTAAGATCATGATTACAAAAGGTCCAGTAACCCAAAGCCTGTGAGGATTGTTGGGAGAAAGTCCCATATTGACTAATTTAGTGGAAGATCATGGATTTTTAAGTGAGGAATATTATCTCCATTGATATTAGGCCTTTTGGGAAAACCCAAAGCAAAGCCATGAGACTTTATGCTCAAAGTGGACAATATCATACAATTGTGGAGAGTCGTGATTCCTAACAAAGTCCCCGTACAAATGTTGAAGGTGGGTAAAGTGACATGCATGAGAAGGCAATGTTCTTCATACTGAAGGGATACATGTGTAGTTTCCTATTTAATTAGATGAGAAAAGTCTATATAACGTGAGTGCATATATACAGAAAGGCAGGTTCTTATGTAGCTTAGAATAACAATATTACATCCATCGTAGTAAATCACAACGTCAAGTGATAAAGAACTTTGAAACAAGAAAATGAACACCCAAGGAGAAGGTAAGTTATAGTTTCATTATTTCTACATTAATAATCTATTGTTCTTTTACGTCAAGATGGAGAAACCTTACCCACAACTTTATCAAGCAACTGGAAGTAAGCATTCGACCACGATCTTTTGGCTGCAAAAATGCAGAAAGGAACTAGAATCCCAGCTGCAAATCCAACCCCAAGACTCAGGTAAAACCATTGATCAATGACTTCATTGTTTTCTTCGTCTTCATCTTCATCTCTCCCTCCATCTGTACTTTTAGTGTCTTGACATGTTACAGAAAGGGGTTCTCCACAGAGACCAGGATTTCCAGCAAAAGATGAAGCGGGAAAGGTTTGAAACTGATATCCAACAGGAATCTTTCCTGTCAAGTTATTGTTCGAGAGATTCAAATCACTCAACCATATTAATTTAGTCAAGCTTGGAGGAATGGGACCTGAGAACCTGTTGTTTGAAAGATCAAGATATGATAATTCTATCAGGTTTGAAATGTTCTCTGGAATCTGGCCACTGATATGATTTTGAGACAAGTTCAAGACAATAAGCCCGGCTAACTCAGTTATATCTTGAGGTAAAACTCCATACAGTTCGTTCCCAGAGAGATCAATGCTTATTACAAGGGAAAGGGTCTTAGTGTACCTCAATAAGTTGCCTTTTGTGTTCAAGATGTAGTTTTCTTCGTAGTAAATGCTCCTGTACTTCCCGTAAAGTAGATATTGGTTTGTCATCTGGCGTTGAAACATAGCTTTGAGACTGCTGAAACCAATTGAAATGGGACCATTCAACTTGTTTTGTGCCAGGTCCAAGACTTGCAACGAGCCAAGATTTGTGAGTGCAGGAATCGCTCCGGAAAATGCATTTGACCTCAAGGTGAGGATTCTCAGATTTGGAAAACTAGTTCCAATCCAAGGAGGAATACTACCCACAAGATCATTATTCCCAAGATTCAGAGTTTCCAGATTGGAGAGATTTTGGAAAGATGGTGGGAGCTTTCCCATGAGCCTGTTTTCACTTAAATGTAGAGTCTGAAGCTGATTTAACTGACCCAAAGAGTCTGGAATTGGACCTACTAAATAGTTGTTCCCGAGGTCGATTGCCTTCAACAACGAACAATTCCCAATAGTTGAAGGAATTTTACCAGTCAAGTTATTCCCTGATAGATTAATGACCTGAAGAATCTGCATTTCCCCTACAGTATCTGGAATTTCCCCTGTTATTTGATTATTAGCCAGAGACAGAAAGACCAGGTTCGGCATTGCCTCACCTATATTCTTTGGTATAGAACCTGAGAATATGTTATTTGAAAGTTCGAGTGAAACAATCTCAAAGCTTGGAAGAGGAATAGGTCCTTCAAAGAGATTGGAGCTGAAATCAACATCTGCAAAGGGAGCTACTTTCAGCGGGTTCAGTAGTCGTCCCTCTAACCGGTTGTAAGAAACGTTTAAAAGAGCTAGATTTGCTGAGATGTTCCAAAACCAGTTGGGAATGGGACCTGAGATGCTGACATTTGAGAAATCCATGAACAGCACCGCATTTTGTGATTTGAGCCAAACTGGAAATGGAGGACCCAAGTAGCACGAACCCATGTCAAGATTTCTGACTTGGAATGGAGGAACCCAATTGGAACTAACGTTTAATCTCAAAGAATTCGAAGATAAATGTAAGATTTTCAGTTTGTTTAGCTTTGAAAAATGTGCCTCTGAGACTGTCCCTGTGAATTGATTGCTAGAAACATCTAAAAGAGACAGCTCAGAAAGCTGCCCTATACTCTCAGGGAGAGTCCCATTCAGCTTATTTGCTTGCAGCCCCAATGAAGACAACTTTTCAAGTGATCTGAAATCAACAATGGGACCTTGAAGTGAGTTATAACCCAAACTTAGTTCATTAAGATTTTCAAGTTGGCCTAACCACTCCGGCAATTCACCCACCAATTTGTTGTTGGACAGATCTAGATGCTCCAGGCTAAAGAGTGGACGAGCTGGATTGCAGTTTTCAGTTCCTTCAAGAAATTCAGGTAACGTCCCGTTCAATTTATTACCCGATAATCGAAAAAAGTTCAGGTTGCAAAGCCTTCCGATGGTGCTCGGAATCCCTCCTTCAACGTTATTCCCTAAAAGATCAAAATAAGCAAGAGAACTCACATTTCCAATGGAGGATGGAAGCTTTCCATGAATTTTATTATCAGCTAGTATAAGAACTTCCACCCTACTCCATCCTCTTCGAAATAACTGAGAGCAGCTCGCCGAGAGATTTCCATTCCCAGAAAGATCCAACGAGCGTAAACTGGGTAGATCACCGAGGCCAAGGGGAATTCTACCGTACAAATTACAATCACTCATACTGATTGATGTCAGGCTACTAACATTCATAAGCCAACTGGGTATTTGAGAATTGATATTGTTTCCAGTTAAATCAACGACAGAGAGAGAAGTGAAGTTGACTGTCAAGGGAGATGAAATGGCACCAGATAAGCCACAATCACTCATATGCAACTCAGTTAAGAATCTAAGCCTGCTCAATATCTTAAACCAGTCTGGTTTCACTGTGGAAAGATCCATGTTATCCATTGCAAGATACTTCAAGGACACAAGCCCAGCTACCCATTCAAGATTATCAAGAACTAAACCCAAATTCTCCATATCAAGATATTGCAAGCTAGAAATGTTACCCAAACTTGGAGGAAGTAAACCACCAAAGCCAGCATTTGATAGGTTCAAATACTGCAACTTCTTCAAAGAGCCAAAGAATTCAGGAACTGGAATATCATTGAATGTGTTAAAACTCAAATCCAAATATCTCAAGGACCTTAGTTTTGTGAGCGATGGACTTATCTCTCCACTAAGATTCCAGAATCCTTGCTCCCCTAAGGGATGTGGGTTATGAAGATCAATCACTGTAACAGCTCCAGTTCCATTGTCACACCCCACCCCTCTCCATTGGCAACAGTTCATCCCTTTCCACGACGCGAGTCGATTCTCAGGATCGTTGAGGCCACTTTTTAAGGCAATCAAAGCTTCTCGATTGGAATCAGAACACCCTAGAGACTTTACATGAACATTACAGAAAAGAACTAGAATAGCTAATTGAAGAACTGGGCTCGTCGACATTGACACAACTCTCTCTCTGTTGCGAGGCCAAAGGAGATATCGAACGTGCTTCCCCATAAGGTAATTTTAATATGATCTCTTCTCTTTGCAACCAATTTGGCTAAGATTGTTCTTGATTATCAGAATTCCATTTGTGTTCTTTGTCTGTGATTTAATTCTTTATGTAAAGTCAAATCTATGTATAAGTTTTAGAATATAGAATGAGACGAACATATTTTAATGGAGATTGTGGAACAAGAAAGCTTAGGTTTTGAAGTTACTCAAACTGTTCGACTCATTTAAAATGAGTCAACGATTGATCGTATTCAGGCATGACTATGGGCACTTGCTCGTTGATAGAGCATTTTCCTGTAAATTTTGACTTTCATGAATAAGACAGACAAGGGAGGAAGACAGCAGGCGTAGTTTAAGAAACTATATTTTTAATTTATATATTTTATTATGGATTGACCAAGCTGTCGAAGATGATATTGTTTTCAATTTTTTTTAATATCTTCTATCTTATCTCAAAATTTATATTTATTATCCAAATTTTTGGAGTTATATTTTATGTCTCTATGAGTTTTACATCCTATTAGTTTAAATATAGTTGATGAATAACTGTTTATGAGTATTTAGCTGTAAAAGTATTTTTATTTTTATTTAATTTAGGGCACTAATGAATTTTTTTAATATTCAAGAGTTTTTTTTTTTTTTTTTTTTTTTTTTTTTTTTTTTTTTTTTTTTTTTTTTTTTTTTTTTTTTTTTT
>NW_019268530.1:1116976-1132553 GCF_002738365.1 Cucurbita moschata
TTTTTTTTTTTTTTTTTTTTTTTTTTTTTTTTTTTAAAGTTATATTAGAAAGTTTTAAAATATTTTTTAAATAAAATAAAGAAGAAATATTATTGGGGATACTGTTCTTCGCGGTAAAACCAGTTGGCTCTATAATCAGACATAAACGTCGATTTCAAGTGCGAAGATGTGAATGGAGATCAATCAAAATATCTCCATTCCCCACTTGTTGAGCTTCCAAATAAATATCCTGCCCCCCCATTTCTCTTTCTCCATCACTCCAATGGCGCTTTCCGCGATCTCCCCGCTTCCACTGGCCGTTTCCTTAGGGTTCCACCGCCTTCATTGTCCGACCACGGTGGGTCGTCGCTTTTCCTACCCTCGTGCTTCTTTGAGCTCTTCGTCTTCCGAATCAAAATCAGCGAAAGCATCGTCGCCCAGTGATGGCGTTAGTTCCTCCAATGGAACTTCAACGCCCTTGGTTGAACCCTCCAGAGCTGCGGACTCGAATTTCAGTTACGCGTATGCTAACCCTAGTGGTGGTGGTGGTGCGTTTCTTCCGATTATTAGGTTTATGGGATCCGCTGAATCCTCAATTGAGAGGGTACGTGCTTCTCTCTCTCTCTCTCGTTGTTTTTTTTTTTTTTTTTCAATTGGATTTTCATGTTCTACCCCTGTTGAAGCTGAAAGTTTGTTCTGGCTATGAATTAAATACATAAACACTTTGAAACTGACCTCGTACACTGATTAATAATTGAGAGTTCGGCCGTGGAAGTAGATGCATATGAAAATTTTATGTTGTCACATTTCAAGCACTATAGAAGCTGGATGGCCCGGTGCCAGAAAAGATACCCATTTAGGATGATTTCAGATATTATTTTTAATTTTTTTAAAATCTCGAGTTTGATTCCTTATATTATATTTGTTTTTTGTAATTATTATTCTTTTTAAAGTCTGATCTTTCAATTCTTTAATGGGTTAATGACTGTACCTGTCTCACCTGATGTTAAGCAGGTTATTTTTGACTTCCGTTTCTTGGCACTGCTTGCTGTTGGAGGTTCACTGGCTGGTTCACTCTTGTGCTTTCTCAATGTACTTTCTCCAGCTCTCCTTTAAATCTAATTTTCCCGAGAAATCACCATAAAAGTCGTTGGATGCTACACAAAAGTAAAAATTGCTTCACTATGTAGTTGAATTCCTTTTGCATGATGTTTTGGATATATTTTGAAGATAGATTGTAATGAACTGGCTTCTTAAACAATTGTCTAGGGTTGTTACTTCTGGCATGTTAAAGTTAAAGATCAAAAACTTTGAAAAACCAATATTAAGAGGATTGATAAATAGTATAGCTTTGTTTACTAATAATCTTGAGTTTTTCTTTTTGGAGATATCATTGAAAACTCATAAATAACCACTTAAAAAATCTTTAAGAGGAAGTAAATCAATTTTTAAAAAGGATCTACAACATGATTACACCAAGGCTTGCTATTAAAGGTGACATAATGTAGAAATTTATGCTAACAAGGACCATTGGCTCAATCAATATACGACCCATCACTTGTCTCATACGTCTTTGTCGGTGACTGAAACAAAGTGTTGGAAAATGTTAGGTATTAAAAGTACTCAATAAGTAATCCTTCCAATGTGGTTAGACATGTGTACACACAACATGAACATGTGACATGCACTTATGGGAGTGAAATTTTTACTGTCGGAACATGTCAATGTCATTTTCTATGGTGAATGTGGATCAATATTTCATCTAAGATAAACTCTGTTTCTGTCTGGAAGAATCTATGTTTTTGAGTACTGTTCAAAATTTTACGTGTAGTTTGACTACTCTCAGTTTGTCTGAAGGGCTGCGTTTATATTTGTGATGCATATAAAGTTTACTGGTCAAGCTGTGTCAAAGGTATCCATACTGGACAGATGGTTCTGCGACTAGTTGAAGCTATCGGTAGGATCCTCGGATACTCCCTACTATATCTCTTATTTATGCTGGAAGTATAGAGCTGCTAACTGCATTTAAAGCATGACTTTTTGCTTTCCTTTTTGTTTTAGTTTTCATTGTCGCTGTCACTTGCAAAAAATGAACCCACAGGCCATAAATACTGTGAATCTTTTCTTTTGTTCGTAAACAATAATGAATTATTACCCGATGCAGATGTGTATCTTGCTGGAACCGTCATGTTAATCTTTGGGATGGGTCTATACGGTTTGTTTATCAGCAATGTGTCTCCTGATGAACTTCCTCCTGTTGATCGTGCCCTGAAAGGGTCCTCACTGTTTGGAATGTTTGCCTTGAAGGTAAATTAAAGACATTATTTTTAAGAAAATCAAGAATATCCTTCAAGAAATCAAGAATGTTTGCCTTGAAGGTAATTTTGGTGGTTGTTGGTTGCAGGAGAGGCCAAAATGGATGAAAATTAGCTCTCTTGATGAGTTGAAAACAAAAGTGGGACATGTTATTGTGATGATTCTTTTAGTAAAAATGTTCGAGAGAAGCAAGATGGTAACGATAGCCACCGGTCTTGATCTACTGAGTTATTCGGTCTGCATTTTTCTGTCATCTGCTTCTTTATACATCCTCCATAATCTACACAGGCCAGAATAGGAATGCAAAGTCAAGATATGCCAGGGAAGAGCATATTATTGCCTTCATAAATCCCCTAAATGAAATTTACCATATGAGCCATATATATTTGTTTGGTTTTGGTTGCTCTTCTTTCCTGTAATGTCTGTTTAAGTGCTGAATTCATTGTTTTCTGTCAAAAAATTTCTAGTAGCAGAAAATATTGCAGTTTCCTTTAGGGATAATTGCAGTGTGTATATTATATTGTAGTAAAATGCTAATGTGTATATATTTTCAGAGGTATAAACAAGACTGCTTATTATACTCATGGTTTAATCATTTGTTAAGTGAACTCCTTGTTGACAGCTGAACAGAAGATGTGTTTTTGTAGTTGTGTTGAATCACAAAATGAAGTTTGTCAAAGAAACAATGTTGTGTGTTGTATACCATGGAGGTGATACAAAGTCATTAAGAACTTTAATGGCTTTGTTCTTCTTTGTCTCGACGATTCCATAGTACTGGCTAGTGTATGATTGGTGATAGATTATCATTACTTGAACTCCTCGCTAATGATTTATGTGAGATCCTATATCGGTTGGAGAGGAGAGCGAAAGATTTCATATAAGGGTGTGGAATCCTCTCCATAGCTGACACGTTTTAAAACTTTGAGAAAAATTCCGAAAGGGAAAGCTCAAAGAGAACAATATTTGTCGGGCTTGATTATAAGGAGGTGGATTGTGAGATCTCACGTCGGTTGGAGAGTGGAGGGGCAGGGTGTGGAAACTTCTCCTTTAGTTGATGCATTTTAAAATCTTGAAGTGACACGTTTTGAAATCTTGAAGTGACACGTTTTGAAATCTTGAAGTGACACGTTTTAAAATCTTGAAGTGACATGTTTTAAAATCTTGAAGGGAAGCTCAGCTGGTAGTGGGCATATAGACCGTGTTTTAAAATCTCGAAGGAAAAGCTCAAAAAGGACAATATCGGCTAGTGGTGGGCGGGCATATAGACTATTACAAATGGTTTAGAGTCAGATATTGGGCGGTGTGCCAACGAGGACATTGAACCACATCGATTAAAGTGGCGTGCCAGTAAGGACGCTGGCCCCTAAGGGAGTGGATTGCAAGATCCCGTATCAGTTGGAAAGAAACAAAACATTTCTTATAAGAGTTTAGAAACCTCTCCCTAATTGACACGTTTTAAAACTTTGAGGAAAAGCTCGGAAAAAAAAGTCCAAAGACGACTATGTCTGCTTGTAAACGTTCCTTATTAACTACCAGGCCATCGTAGTTTGCCTAATGCAATTCTCGAAAATATTTATAAATATGTCCGTCTTCTTGAATCATCCTTGGGCTTTCAACAATGAGATGATTCATTTAGAGTTCAATTGCTCAAAGTAATATTTCAGATGCATATGCTCGAAACCAGAGATAACACAATGAGAAGTTTGAGAATACGATTGCTTAGAAGGAGCAATGATTCCACGTTTTCATAAAAAGGACGAATATCCCTAAACAGGAACAGAATAAAAGGTCATCAACTGGTCATTACATTTCAGTACATTCATCATTTTTTTCCCTAAAACCCAAGAGGTTAATCAAAGATCAATAAGAACTTAACACCATTAATACAGAGAGATTCAGTCAGTATAGAAGACTATGCAGTATGCTTGTTTCTGTGATCATAATTTTCTGATATCTTCTCATTATTCATCCCAGTTTCTTCAATCATCTTCATTCCAGTGCAGCTCACATTTGGGCATCATTATATTGTAGTGGATCCCCCATAGGCTGATTCAACAAACAGAAGAAATTTACAGGTTTGTTATTTGTCAAGCTGTTGAGGGAAGCTTGAAGTCGAGCATCTCCCTTATATTTAACCGAATTGAAGGTCCCATCGACGAGCATATGTGTGCGCTTTTCCAGTATACACCTTTGGCACCTGTCGGTTTATTGGTTTCTACTGATTTCTGTCAAGAGTTCAAAGAAAATAACATGAATTAGACACATTTTTGGAGACCAACAGCTATGGAGATAAGAAGGGAAGAGCATACTATGGCTGCGAGCAAGTTTACAAGAAGGTCTTCTTCGCTGAAGTCGGCTTTCCCAAATGGTAGGTGAACGATCCCAGTTTTATCTGCTCTGTATTCAACTTTCCCCTGCTTGAATTCTGCAATTGCCTGAAATCAAGGTTGCTAGATGGATTAAGTAAAGTCTTGTATTTCTTTTCTAATTGATGCACTGCAGATACCAAACAAAAATCATTGATACCTGAGGCAGATTGGTTGCTACGGTGCCGGCTTTTGGATTCGGCATGAGCCCTCGTGGTCCTAGGAGCTTCCCAAGGCTAGCAACCTGAAACGAGAAGAGGAGACTCAACTCAACTACATCATCATAGTAATGCAGGTATCGGCATTCACCCGATGGTAATACCCTTGCATATATAGACTATATCTGGTTTAGAGTTTTGGCTTCAGTCATTATAAGATAACTTTGATATGCAAAAATCTGGAAATATATCTACGACCAAAAATCGATCTATAAACCCAGGGTAGCTACTACGCTAAGTTTGTGTTCATGTCTCTTATCTTCTAGGATCATCCGCGTAATTGTAAACCTTCAATTCACCTTTTAACTGTTTAAAGTTATGCAACTTGTTTAAGAAAACAATTTATATGCTGTGAGAAACATAAAAATCTCGAGAAATAATTGAAGCAATCTAGTTAGAGCAATAGAAATACCTTAGGCATCATGTCTGGGGAAGCAATCAGTTTGTCAAAATCCATAAATCCTCCTTTAATCTGTTCTATTAAGTCCTCCCCACCAACCAAATCTGCTCCAGCATTTTTCGCTTCATCGAATTTCTCACCTGTATGTTTATTTCAACTTTTTACACGCCCACTAAACAGTAAAGATTTTTGTAGGAATAACCTGTAACAGCCCCCAAGCCCAAGCCCAAGCCCACCGCTAGTATGTATTGTCCTCTTTGGGCTTTCCCTTCTAGGCTTTCCCTCAATTAGGAAGAGGTTTCCACTCTTATAAGAAATGTTTCGTTCTCCGTTGTGGGATCTCACAATCCACCCCCTTGGGGGCCAGCGTCCTCACTAGCACATCGCCTGGTGTCTGGCAGCCCAAGCCTACCGCTAGCAAATATTGTCCTCTTTGGCTTTTCCCTTCCGAGCTGCCCCTCAAGGTTTTAAAACGTATCTGCTAGGGAGAGGTTTCCACACCCTTATAAGTAATGTTTTGTTCCCCTCTCCAACCGATGTGAGGTCTCACATAGCCACTCAAGAAAAAGGAATCAAGATGCATAAGAACTTCAAGTCATCGACGTAAAAGTTATTGAAACATGTTTGTGCTTGCTTCGTTCTAAAAATCATAAAACAGTTTCACCAACAACTCTCAAACAAAGCCTTAGCCACAGCAAAGACTCAACTGGGTGGATTTCGATAGAAATTTCAAACATATAGCATAAGAAACGCTACTATAGACGACTGTGTATCGATTAAAGAGAGGGCTGCTTAAATATTAAAAGTATATACCTTGAGTAAGAACAGCTACTCTTACAGTTTGCCCTGTTCCTTTAGGCAGATTTACCTACAACAAAGTATGCAAACAAAATAACCTCATGATAAGCATATTCTTCATAACTTCCCTTAGCAATAAAGACATCAGGATTTATAAACAAAAAAAACTCACGGTTGCTCTTAGCTGTTGATCATTGTATTTGGGATCAATGTTGAGCCGGAAATGGGCTTCTGCTGTTTCTACAAATTTTGTGCTAGCCATTTCCTTGAGAAGAGATATTGCTGTCTTGATCTCATACTCTTTTTTGTTTTCCCTTAGTTTTTGAATCTCCAAGAATCTCTTGGATCTCCTCTGACATATCACACAACAAGTTGATTTCAGACATGAAAAGACAACAAAATATGTAAACAAGTTCACATTTGACATCCTATCTACCAATCAAAACACTCAAAAATCTTCCACAACCATTGTAAAACAACCTCCATTTTTAAGCTCGAAAACAAGCCCCTACAAGAACAACCCAAAAAACACAACACAATCCACAGTCCAATCGTAACAACCAAAGTTTTACAAGATTTTGAAACATACCCTATCTCTTTTAAGAGGCAACGCGGCTTTCCCCTTCTTTGGTTTAGGCGCAGCAACGGTATCCGTTCCCCCCACGGCGACACCCTCCTCCGCCTCCGCCTCCGCTTCAGCGACATTCGCTTCGGCGGCGAGAGCAGCGACGATCACATGGTGCCTCGCTCTTCTCTGGAAATTAAGACAAATCCAATCGGCCGATCTCCTTGGCCTACATAAGAAATGGCAGGAGGAGAAGGATTTGATGGTGGAAAATCGGGATTTCCCATTGAAAGAGACGATGGAGGAAGTGAGATCTTGGGGGTAAACAGAAGAAGAAGCGTAAGTGAGCATTAGGGAAGAAGGAGATGTGGAAGTGCAGGCCGCCATTGATGGAGAGTGAAGCTGGGAGATTCTTCTTCTACCTCATGCAGAGGCTTCGGATTTTGATTTGGATTTGGAAATGGGTCTCTCTATCCATGGAATGTGGAGATGATAAGAAGTGGAAATGGTCACAACACATTTGTTTGGATTGCTACAAATTTTGTGGTCATCAATTTTCCCCTTTATAAATATTATTTATATTGTTGTCTAAATAAAATTTTATTTGTGGATAAATTTATTGTCTTATTTATTTATTATATTTAAATTTTTAAATATAAAAAATAATACATATTTTTAAAAAATAGGATAATACCTAATTTTTATTTGAATATAAATTGTGGTGGAAATATAAATTTTAGTCCACATTCTAGTGGGTTCCTCCTTAAATTATTTTATTTTATTTTATTTTAGGGGAAAAAATACAAATAGAAGTCTATTTCTCTCAATATCACTTTTAATAATTTTAGTAAATAAAAATCAATTAAAAAATATATTTTAATGCATTATTGTTGGTTTATTTAGCATTGGAATTTCTTAAATTTAATAAAATGTTTATTATGTGACAAGACAGGTGTACAACAACTAGTGGTGCATATCGAATCGAATATACACGTGTGTGGCCTAGATATCTCGAAGGTGACGTGGATTGCTGTCGTGTCGTGCCAACCTTTTATTTTTTTTTCTTTTATATTTTTAGTAATTTTAGAATGGCCAAATTATAAAATATTACTTTCAAATATTCGCCATTGCCAGATTTCAAGTTTGTGGGCTAGAGATTTGGGCTTGACTTTGGGCTGGGCTTATAGCTATAATAGGCTTGGTTGGTATGTGGACCGGCCCAATTTGGGAAAATATTAAATTATTTAAATTTAATTTTCAAGCTTTGGCAAAACACACACTATATAAAGGATTATGTGACATTTTAGGATATCATTTTGCTTACATTTTATAGAATTAAATGGATTGAATATTTAAAATAAGCTTCTTTTAAACTTAGTTCGTTATGATTCATTTGATATCCATTTTGTTCGGTCCTTGATCATCAAAGAAATACGAATCTATATTTAGGTGTCGTTATGTGAGATCCCACGTCGGTTGGAGAGAGAAACTAAGTATTCAGTGTGTGAAAATTTCTCCTTAGTTTACACGTTTTTAAAATTTTGAAGCTAATAACAATATGTAATGAGTTAAAGCAGACAATATCTATTAGCAAGGAACTTAACTGTTACAAAGGGTAGACTTAAGTTGTTACAAATGGCATCAAAGAGAGCCCGACACTATGCAATGTGCCAGCAAGAACGTTGGTCCCCAGAATGAGTATATTGTGAGATTTCACATCAGTTGGGGAAGGGAACTAAGTATTCTTATAAAGGTGGGGAAATACAAATCATGAGACTGATGGTGATACGTAACGTGCCAAAGCAAACAACCGCTTGAGCTGTTACGTGTTATGGATGTAGTGGAGGTTCGTAAAGCTAAAAGAAAATTGAAGGTCGGTTTAAAATGGAGTTAGTATCACTTTCAAAAGCTACTTTTATTCGCGAATTAAAAAAAAAAAGACCTCTCTTTTCAAAAGGATAAGTAATTAGTTGGACCTATCCATCCAGCACCTATGTTATTAAAGTTGGTCGTTGTTATGGTTAGCTTCTTAATTAATTGTTTAATTTGTTAATAATAATTTTGATCATTTTAATTGCTAGTTAATACTATCAATTATGTGAAATTTAATGAAATTCAGTGCATTTAAATCCACCGAATCTTTTATCGTTTAATTTGTTTATGTGAAATTTCTTAATTAATTTGTTTGAACTGAACACGTTGTTTGATCTTCCATTGTAAGCTTCCGATCGCAGAAAAATCTCTGTTCATATCCCGTTGATGCTTTCTTCCTCGTGACAGCTTCACAAGCTCACGCAAGATCGTTCCCACTTGGGCTGGCCCAGTTGCTCAATTTCTGTGAATTCCTAATTTAGATAACCCCATTTGACCGTTGATTCAGAATCACAAGCCCTCCAGATTTGATCGGCAAATCGCCTTTTAAAGTTCTTCCTGCGCTGATCAATTCAATCGCGGAGTTCTGTTCTTGATCTTTTGATGCTCATTTCTGTTCATCAATTGGCAGATTATTCTTCAAACTGGAAGATCATCACCACCACCGCCATCATGAATCGGAAGCGGCGTTATCGTCGGCGATTCAGGGATTTCTCTCTGCAATCTCGATTTCCTTGAGCGATTTGGGGTTTGATTCGAACAAATCCACATCCGAAATCATCTCATTTCCATGGATCAATCGGTGTTTCCAACTGCTTCGTATTCAACACAGAGCTTTTGCCAAGTTGATCGTAGAAATTGACTATCCAGTTCGCAAACACGAGGCTTCTTCAGGGGAGGGGTTTTTTCAATACACCTTGAGATTACTTGAGCTTTTGAATTCGATTAGCTCGTGTATAGCTGATCTGAGTCAAGCTCGGTTAAGGCTTTCTCATGCTTTAAGCTTAGTGGAATCTTCTCCTTCCTCTGCAATCGATCGTTTGAAGCCTATAGGAACAAGCAGTTTCAAGAACAGCTCGATCAAAGGCGAAATCGGGGAGATTTCTGCGGAAGTCAAGAATTCAGAGAAAGAATCCGTGGTTAATCGTGCTTTGACGATTATGAAACAGATCGGTTCATGGGTTTGCGGGCTTGTAATTTCTGGATTGAGCGGAGAAGTTGAAGTATTCATGGAGATGAGAAGATCAACAGGGAAATTAGGGGTTTCTGCTTTGGATCGATTGGATTTTACTGTTCATAAAGCAATCTGTGAATCTGGCGCGAGGTTGAAGGAAGTTCAAGAGGTGAATGATGCAGTTGAGCTTCTAGCTGCTTCCATGGCGGATCGGAAAAGAGCTGAGGATTTGCAGAAGAAATTAGCGGTTCTTGAGAAGGAGACAGATGATTTCAAGAAGGAAGTTGATTCTCTCTTCTCTGATGTTTTGGAAGAGAGAACCAAACTGCTTGATTCCCTGAGACGAACATATCAATAGAGCCATGGTTGGATTGTTTCTACTTTTTTCATGTATAAACTTGTGTAAGAACTGCAAGAACACAGGATTCAATACACATTGAATAGATTGATATTCCAAATTTGATATCAAAGATTACAGATGAGCTAAGAAATAACAACCCAGAAAGAATAGCTGCTGATATTCCTTCTGTAAAGAGTTTGCTTGCATAGTTCTTAAGAAATGTATTCGAAAATCTAATGAAACTAGCTACAAGTACAACAATGTCATTTTCCATTGACTAATCTCCTAACTGGGGATTTCTAATTCTCTCTGTTTCAATGGTTTTAGAGGTCACCTAATGAATATTTGCAGTTTCTGAAGGTGGAGATCGGGCTGATTATTCCGGTTCGGTTTGTCGTCCCAGCATCGGTGCAGTCACCTAATTAATCAGAAAGCAGATATCTAATTAATCAGAATGAATGATGAGAGGTATCAGAGTAGGCCCATTTGACTCCCTGAATCATTTGAATGAGTATCTCTTTCAGCCTCCTTTCTCTTGCAATAGACATGTGATGGTAGCCTGGCCAACAGGGAGGGTAAGGTTAGAAACATAAGCGATAATATATAGAACAATGGAAGATCACGAACGCAGAGTTCGTGTCGTTTCCTGCTAAGAACAGAGAGAATTTCGACTGATGTTCGTATGCTTACGATGTTTATAAGAATTTCATATCTCAGTTAAAAAGCAAGCCATTATTACCCCAAGTGCAAGGTGGTGTCGGAATCTCCTCTTTCTATTTCGGAGTTGCAGGCGACATCGGGGACTCTAATGCCTGCCTTCTTCTTCTCTAGGGAGCAGTATTCAAGATAAGCAGGAAGCGGACAGTCGACTGGAGGAAACAGACATCGAAGCTCGCTGACCTACAATGAATTGTAAGTTCAAAATCATAAGAACTCATATCTTCAATACTTTTAAGTTCGTATCAATGATAACTCGCCTGTCTCCGCAGAGTTTCATTTTCTAGCATTGCTCGTTGTTCCTGAAACAAAAATATGAACTTGAATTATCATGTTTTAAGGTGTTATCACGAATCAAAACGACAAACTACGTTCAAAAACATTTGTCATCTCTATGGCTTAATATGTTATCGATCGAAGATCGAAGTTCTCTCTCCGAGGTTCTATTTTCAAGGACGAACCTATCCCGAACCCGCTTAAACATGAAGAATTTAAGGCCATCCCTTGTATAATATAGGCACGAAGTATATTAAGTCACCTGTACCCTTGATTGCTCTAGTTGTTCCATCAGTAACTGTTCCTAAAGAAATATAAGGATTATCAGAGCTTGAAAGCTGAATTATGTTTAAAAACTATCACTAATCCCAAACCTTCTTCTCTTTCACGAGTAAGAGCCCTTCATTTAGTTGTTGCTCTAGGTTTTGCAATTCCTTGAAGCCCAAGCCAGTTAGATCCTTTCCCAGTAGCTGCCTACGAAGCCAAAACGTCAAAATCTACGTATAAAAAATATGTATCTTAGCTTTAGAAATCACGGGTCGAGAGAAGATAGATGGTATACAATTGTTTCATTTGCAGAGTCGTTATTTCATCTCGTAGATTGTCTACCTCCTCATGCTCTTGCTTCTGGAGATGAAGATACTGTTAGGAGAAACATGCAATGTATTGCCCGAGAACATTCGAAAAAAATGAACAACCAGGCAGTTTGAACTCAAAATCGTCACTCCGTACCTCAGCCTTGTGTCCGTCTATCGGAGTCTCTGAAGATTCTATACATCTGTTGTATCTTGAAAGAGTATGTTTCATGCTGCCCAAAGAATGATAAAATAGATTGGATTAGGCTTCATCATATTGGAGGTTCTTTATCTTACTTCTCCCTGTTCAAACTTATAATAATGAGAGCGAAAACGACGATTTACAGACAGAACCTGTCATTTCACGTCTTAGTTTATCTCCAAAAAAACACCTCAATTAGGTTTAGTTACTTCGAAAAGAAACATAAGGGCGAGGACGCTGGGCCCTAAAGGGGGTGGATTGTGAGATCCCACGTAGGTTGGGTAGGAAAACGAAATATTCTTTATAAGGGTGTGGAAACCTCTCCCTAGCAGACATGTTTTAAAAACCTTGAGGGGAAACCCAGAAGGGAAAGCACAAAGAGAGCAATATCTGTTAGCGGTGAGTTTGAGCTCTAACAAATGGTATCAGAGCCAGACACCGGATGGTGTGCCAGCGGGGGCGCTAGGCCCCCATGCAGGTAGATTGTGAGATCCCACCTCAGTTGTGGAGGGGAAGGAAGTATTCCTTGTAAGGGCGTGGAAACCTCTCCCTAGTAGACGCATTTTAAAACCTTAAGGGAAAGCCCGGAAGGAAAGCCTAAAGAGGACAATATCAACTAACAGTGAACATACATCAGCGACATGATGATTTTGAAGACATACATGTTGATAAACTTCACCGGCCGATAAATATATCGAGTAGTATTGTTTGTTGACTCATAAACACCAAAAAAGAACATGAACAAAACAGAGTTGAGCACCAAAAAAGAACAAAAAAGAACAGAGGACAAGAGGAAGATCAAGAAGCCAAGTCAATTCAAAAAATTTACAACAAGACACCAGATTCAGACCAAGTTCATTCAAACCAGACCATGAAGACCACATCTAGTCCTTGCCCCAAAAGACATGTCTTACAATCAAAACATCCTTCAAACAAGCCTTCCAAGTGTATGCATGATCAAATATTTTAAGACATAAGCCTATAGAATCTTCAAAAACTATGATTCAACGAAAAACTCGAAGCATTTAGAAGCTGGAATTATGATTCAAAACAGTATCAGACAAGCATAAGAGACAGACATGTCCGACAAGGTGAAGAAAGAACATTAAAATGAAGATTGTAAACGAGTCAAGAACAGTACAAACACCCAAAAAAAGGCGCCCTCAAGATCATAACTATCCAAAACATGAACAAAAAACTAAGCAATGAAGAAGAGTATAAACAAGGCTTCTAAAAGAACATGCAATGCACAAACAAAAACACCAAAATCCCACAAGATTCAGCTCAAGTTCTCCAATAATCTCAAGAACATAGACAACCATTCAACATGCAAAGCAAAGCAATATGCAAAACAAGAAGAAGAAGTATTAGAGAGTGAAGAAGAACACAAACCCAGAGCTGGAAAACTCAAAAAGCTTGCCAGTATTAGAGAAGATAATAACAGCAACTTCAGCATCACAAAGAATAGCAAGCTCCTGAGCCTTCTTAAGCAACCCAGCTCGTCGCTTTGAGAATGTAACTTGCCTGCTATTAGCATTCTCAATCCGTTTGATCTCAATCTTCCCTCGACCCATTTGAAAATACCCCAAATCCGAGACACCCAGATGATCAAAACCCCCAAAATTGCAGTTTCGAGTCGAAATCCCTCAAAATCCCCCAAGAAACGAAAAACCCTTCTCGTAATCTCGTGATTTTGTAAACAGAGAGAACCCCTTTTGTTTCCCCCTTTTACAGGTTCAATATTTGCCCATTTTGGGGCCTGTGATAAACTTGGGAAAGAGGGTAAAAGATTACCAAATTTAGAGAAGAGAAGATAAAGGAGCGTGAGAGAGCGTTTTACCCCAAATGGCAGAAGGGGCTGGAAACGGCAACCTTGCATGGCTCTGTATACTATATAGAGTTATGCATGACTCCTTTTGCCACATTTAGAGTGTTTTCGGTGTTTATAGGTCTCTTTTAAAGGGTCCCACCTTTCTCTTTCTTCTTTCTCTCTCCTTCTTTTTACATTTTTTATCCCTTTGATTCAAATCTTCTCCTCTGTTCTCTCCTTTTCTTGTTTTTCTTCATCATCAGTCCTCTGTTCTTTTGGCATCTCAGATACGACAGCTCCTCTTCTTCCTCTCTCTCTCTCTTTCCACTGATTACTTCAATGCTCTATATGGCAATTTAATGGTCTCTCCATTTAGTATACCTCTTGCCAAATATAGCCCTGCCTGGCTGCTGCCTATTCCACATATTTCCCTGGTTTCTGGTTTTGGATTTTCCCGTCCGGATCATAGTTCAATAGATAAGATACCCATTATCCCAAGTATATCATACCAATTCCTTATTTTTTTGATCGACCCCCGTTTTTTAAATGACGCCGACATGATATACAATAAATAAAAATGATATCTACACGGGTATCTGAGTTTTTTACCAAAAATACTGTTGTGGGTCCAACCCTGAAGATTCGCTAACTCAACTACTATAAAATATACACTCTCGACCAATACGTTAGAGGTCCTCCCGTATTGTTGACCGAAAAAAAACGTAGAGACTGAACCTACGAATCGGATAATAGACGTTTTAATTTCTTAACTATGATCGGGTGTGGTGTCGTTTTTATGGTAGGTTATTAATTCAACGTATGATTTACTTATATTCTCCCTTTACGTTAACCAATTCGGGTATACTATGTTAATTGCAATTTCACGATTGGTTGCTTTTTTTAATTTATTAAAAAGAATGTTAGTGGCGCACAGTAAATAATTTTTTAAAAATATTTTTCATCCTTATCCATGCATTTTTGGTTCATTACATCACACGAGACAAACAAATCTTAAATTTATAGAAAATATAGGGTAAACCCTAAAATAAGGGATTGTTTCAATTTAAATAGTTAAAATATAATATTTTTTATCAATTAAAAATTTAATTTAAGAATTATATTCCAAATAATAGATAATTTTCTATAAATAGTTTAATTTATGAAATTAAAATTAATTGATAGAATTATGTGTAAATTGATAATACAATTATTAATTTTAGATTTTTTTATGAGTGAAATTTTAAATTTAGAGATAAATTAATTAATTTTTTTAAAAACATAAAATAGTATTAATTAATAAATGATATTATTTTAATATTTAGCCATGGATTGAATGACAAGTGAGTATTTAGGATTTGGTAGATTGCTGTTTTTATGTCGTTTTGGGATGAGCGTTAGAATAAACTTTCCCTTTTGTATTCTGAATGTTTCATTTTGGATTTTTCTTTATTATTCCTTTAAATAATAATAATAATAATAATAAATAATAATAAATAAATAAAAACTTTTATTTTTATTGTATTTTAGTCCATGATTTGCAAACATTTTATTGATGTTAATAAAAAGTTACATTAATAGAAAATATTATAATCATTATGGAACTAAATTATAAAAAATACTTTTAAATTTTTAAAATTTTTAATAATACATTTGAACGTTTAAAAAATACATTTATTATTAGTTAGGGATAAAAATTAAAAAAATATTATGAACTTTTTTAAATTTTCTTTCAACTATTAATATCTTATTTAAAACATTCGTTTAAAATCTTTCTAAAATTACACTAATACCCTTAAAAATTTTAAAAATAAATTTCGTTTTTAAAAAATGGTAAGTTAGAAATTGAGTGTGATTTTAAATGTATTATTAAGAATTATTTGATATTTTCTTTTTAAGTTAATTGTATTATAATTATAAAACAAAAAAAAAAAAAAAAAAAAAAAAAAAAAAAAAAAAAAAAAAAAAAAAA
>NW_019268530.1:1133369-1138782 GCF_002738365.1 Cucurbita moschata
AAAAAAAAAAAAAAAAAAAAAAAAAAAAAAAAAAAAAAAAAAAACTGCAAAGGCTTTAATGTTACATTAATGGGCTGGCTTAGGTTTGACCCACAAGTGAAACCACATACAGTGTGTCTTAATTTCATGAAAAAAGCCCATGTATTTTGTTTGGGCCAAGAGTTTTGGCCCATAGAAAAATAAGGGCTCATAATACACGTGTCAAATTATGATTGGATAGAAAGGTTGACTAACATAAATTACAGTGTTTCATTTCACAGAGGATTAAACCTCCTGAAACCCGCTAATTAAACTCCCGAAAACGGCAAAAATAAAAGCTTGAAAATCCCAAAATTTGATCATTTTTGTGTGTGAAATTTTCACGGAGGAAGCGAAAGAGAGAGAGAATTGCGAGTCTCTCACTTTCACTTGCATTTCACAGATCAGATCGAAACTACACCACCATCATCATCAACAACGACCCTCAAAATTCTCGTACAATCTTCAAAAAATTTCTGAAATTTCCCCCAGATCCGCCCATCAATTCTTCTCCATTTCGTATGGTTGTAATTGTTTACGTGGATTGGTGATACAAATTCAGTTGGGTGTAGTTTGTTTTTGGGTTTTCAATGGCGTGTATAAAGGGTGTGAATCGATCGGCGTCCGTTGCTATAGCACCTGACGGGCCGTACATGGCCGCCGGAACGATGGCGGGTGCTGTGGATCTGTCATTCAGCTCATCTGCCAATCTCGAGATCTTCAAGCTTGATTTCCAGTCGGATGATAAGGACTTTCCTGTAATTGGGGATTCTCCGAGTTCCGAACGCTTCAATCGCCTCTCCTGGGGAAAGAACGGATCGGGCTCTGAACAATTTTCTCTCGGCCTCATTGCCGGTGGACTCGTCGATGGGAACATTGATATTTGGAACCCTCTTGCGCTGATCCGGTAATTGCATATGGTTTTTCATTTCTCTTTTATCAGTTCGTTCCTTAAGGATTTGGATTGTATTTGTGCCCAAGTGGAGTTAATGCATCGTTGTCCTTTCGGTTGCTGGTAATTTGGGAGAATAGAGTTTATTGATTCTTAGTTAACGGGTGCTTATTCGGGGAGTTGGCTTCAACTAAGTATTGAAATGTAACTTCAATTGCCACTTCTGAGTGTTAGACAGGAGTTGGTTTTGACAATTTGAGTAGAAGTATGCAGCGTAAGAATTGAGTAATTACGAACAATCAAATTGATGTAACGGTTAGCCAGAGTAGATGACTCTTTCAAACAATGATGGTCCAGGTCTCCAAAAAGAAAGTCTCGATGAAAGGAAAGGGGAGGAATCCTCCTAGCTAGCAGGTGGAAATCCTTTCCCAGTATCAGTCTCGACTGGAAAGAAGAGGGAGGAGGGGTTCGGGAATGATTAAAGCCTCCCAGAAATTATTTCCTCAATTCCTTTCTTCCTGAGCACCGGAACTTGAGGAGACTACAAGTGTAGAAAAATGGAATTTGGTCAGTGATTGGCCACTAGATCGATGAAGAATCTCTCCCAAATTTTCTCTTTAGTGATTCACGGGCCACTAGATCCATATTGCTTTAAGTTTCTGAGTTGGTTTAATTTTCTATTTGGACCCTGGGAAGGTGGATGGATCAGAAGAGTTACATAACATTCATTATATCAAAACATCAGTTCAAATAGGAATCTGAAAGTGTGCTAAGTTGTTTATCGAGTTTCCTTTTTGCCTAACCCTTTTAAGTACTTTGAAGTCATGGATAGGTCAAGAGGCTTACTAATGACTGCTTGTAAAGATTTCTTTTGATTTATTATCGATGGAAATCCCTGAAACTCCTTGTGAGAACCATGTCTAAGAGATAGAAATATGCTCATATTTGAAAAATGAACAGTAAAGTTTCCACTCTCTGAAAAAGTCTTTTTTTTTTTGCTAGATACAGTTTATTAGTTCAATTTTACAGTCATCCCACCTTTGTTCTCAGTGTAATGTTCAGCTTTCTCTATTGATTTGTAGTCTTGACTCTTCTTCACCTGCATTTTTCAGTCCCGAGGCAGGTGAAACTCCTCTAGTTGGACATCTATCAAGGCATAAAGGGCCTGTAAGTTCTTGCAAATTTTGCAATGCTCACATGAGTTTATGGACTCTTAACAATACTATTGTACTGTAAAATTTCTCATAGTGAGAGCTATAATATTTTCCTCTTGCAGGTGCGTGGTTTAGAGTTCAATACAATTACACCAAACTTGCTTGCGTCCGGTGCTGATGATGGTGAAATCTGCATATGGGATTTAGCCAACCCAGCACAACCTATTCATTTTCCACCTCTGAAGGTTCGACTTTGTTGCATTGTATAATTTTTATTATAGCATACTTGCAACTCTCCAATTTTCTTGTTGACACCAATTGGAGGGGTGCTCTTATATATAGTTTTGGCTGTTTTGGGGATGATGTTTTGTCCCCTTTTCTGATGCAATCTTTTTCTGTGGAATACAATCTATTATGTCTTGCATCACAGTCTTTCTTTTATTACTGTCTATGAAAATTGTAAACTACGGTTCACAATTTATTGTTGACATCAACTTCTTGAGAAATATTGCAATAAACCGTATTTACCCGCCATTAGATCGGTTATTATATGTCTCTAAGTTGTACCTTTTCTTTTTGGTAAGAGACTAAATTTTGTAGGGTTGGACAGTCCACCCAGACTTTTTGTGAGAGATCAACTTCTACATGTCCAAAATTTGGTCCCACCAAATAATATCCCTGATGAGTTGCTTGATATCTTTACCAGGAGAGCAACCACCATGGGTTAATCTAGTAGTCAAAAAAACGCCAATGTAAATCATAAAGGATTTAAGGGAATGGAGACTAAGAAACTTTGAACAATTGAAGGAAATTAGTGGGAACATTTGATAGGACCACCGTCTATGCTTTGGAAATAGTAGGTTCCTTTCATTTGGTCAATTTTGTTAGACTCTGCCAACCACCGTCTTCCAAATAGAGTTAGATACAGGATCCCCCCAAAGTTGGATGGAGGATGACAAGCTTGTTTTGTTTATTTTTTTTTTTTTTTGTGTGATTGAAGGCAAGTCAGTCTACCTTTCACTTTGAAGTTGGAGGTTCTGGACATATTGGCATTGATAAGAATTGTAGAGGTTGTCATACACCAAAGACTTCCCTTGTCATTCTTGATGCTTTTTGATTCGGCAGGAGGTGAAAGCTTTCTCAAGACTTCTTGAGGTCTATCCCAAGCCTCATTTTTGGATGCTTTTAGAGTTCAAAACTTTATTTTTGGGTTCTGAAATTGACTTTTCTGTGCCATCTTTTAGCCTTTTAGATTATTTTGTTGGAGAGAAATGAGAATCTTTGTAATGGTGGAGAAAGATTTCTTCTTTTAATGGGTTTTGTGATTTTTTTTTTTCTTTCTATTTCTTGGTAATCTGCATTTAAAAAGGTTTTGCCCTAAAAAAAAGGCTGGTACTTGTACTCTTACGATTATTTCCCTTTGGAGGATCTTTTTGTTACTCTTTGATCGTCTCTTAGGGAAATGTCTTATCCCTCTGTGCAGTTTTGATGTATTTTCTGATTTTCAATATAAAAGTCCCTTATAAAATAAAGTGTAATTTGAAGGATTTATTCCCGTTTAAACACAGCAATTTCTTCAGGGCAGCGAAGTAGGACTATCTAACAGATCTAGCTAACTATTAGTTAGCTGAGTTTGATATTTTCCATGCCTGGAAAAGCTCTACTTATAATGCTATTACTACTAGCTACCGTCCTCACTTTGCTTTCTTCTGTCAAGTTATATAACCATCAAATCAAATGAATGTTTAGTCGTTCATTCTATCTTTATGCAGGGTAGTGGCTCTGCAGCTCAGGGTGAAATTTCCTTTTTATCGTGGAATAGCAAAGTTCAACATATATTAGCCTCCACATCATATAATGGAACAACAGGTGAGGAAAGAAATCCCGTTTCATACATTTTTTTGGGTTGTTGTCTTTGTAGGCACATTTTTCTTTGGTTTTTAAGTTCTGTTCTTGATCGAAGAAAACTTGTTACTATCACTATTTTGAATTTAATTTTTATTCTTCAAGAAACAGAATTAGTTGAGAATAAAATTACAAAAAGAGGGGGAGGGAAGCCTCAACCTCGATACTGAAGGAGGCTACAAAAAAGCTCTTCCAATTGACACTTATTGTAAACTGATTACTATTTTGGACACACATGATAAAAAGAGCTTAACAACAAGGGGCAGGGGAGGGAAGATGTCTACACTGAGAATAACTAGCAAATATCATATTCTCAAAGAAAGAGTTAAAACATTGCTTTTCTCCCTAACATTTTGTTTGTAACTCTTCTTGATTCAGTTGTTTGGGACCTGAAGAAGCAAAAACCAGTTATAAGGTAAGTCTAATGAACTATTAAATTAAAAATCTTAAATTATGCAATTGGATGAAGTCCAAAATTTTGGGTTGCATTTGATAAATTTATGTTGCCCCTGTCAACTCAGTTTTTCAGATTCCACTAGAAGACGCTGCTCCGTGCTGCAGTGGAATCCTGATCTTGCAACCCAACTTGTTGTTGCTTCAGATGACGATGATTCTCCCTCTCTCAGGGTAAGGATTTCCACGGACATTACAGTCCTAAATATTGTAAAAGATTTCAAACTATCTTTTATGTTAATGTATTCTTTTGCTTCCAGCTTTGGGATATGCGAAATATTATGACCCCAGTTAAAGAATTTGTGGGCCACACTAGAGGTATGATGATAAATTTTAATTTTATATTATACTCATAGCTTCTGCCCTTGAACTCTATCTACTTTCAAGTTAGAATAATATCAAAATGGTAAATGACCCTGATTTAGTTAGATATGATCTGATAATCTGATAATTGATTTCTTGCCTCTCCATTCATTTGGAACTAGTCATGTGGTAGTTTCGTATAGAACTGGAAGTAAATAACTCGTATTAATGATTTTCTTTTAAAATTTGTACAATGCCATTTTTTCTGGGTTAGATCTCTGATTGTTGTCTCGTGCTAGTATTTCTATCTTTTTTTTAACACCTGTTGAATGATTAAAAGATGGAGGGTTGCTGAGCTTTTACAGTCTGAGCTCGTATTATGATTGAAATTTACTGCCCAAAATGAAGAGGGTTATATTGACTTTTCCATATGTTCCTGTTAAATGGAGTTGAGGATGAGCGCCTTGCTTGTTCCTGTCCATTTAAAACAGTGGAAAGAGGGTTTGGCACAAAAGACTGAACAATAACCTGAGATAGGTTGAAAGTGAAGATTTGATGCTTGACATTTGCCAACTGTAAAAGGCAACCGTACTCTTCATCCAATTATACCGCAGATCAATGGAACTATTTCCATCACGCTTTGGACAGTAGGAGCTGCATTATTCTTTTTTTTTTTTTTTTTTTTCCC